>NC_056739.1:1760990292-1761060292 GCF_019279795.1 Protopterus annectens
ATCTGCTCTCTTCTTAGTTTCATTGGTTGAGCATTTCCTGATATCCCCAGTCCAATGATTGTATTGTTCTGCTAGAAATGATGTTTTAACAGAAGTTTGGAAAACGCTGTTAATGATGCTATGGTCTGTAGTAATTTTTTTAATGCTTAGTTTATTGCATTTTACACTTGCCTTTTCTTTGGCTTAATTAATGTATATGCTAAAATGTAGCTAGTTTATTCTCCAATCTTAAATTCTTGTCATTGCTCATTTTAAGTTTTGATTTGTTAGATTTAGCATGAGGAAACCCCAAGAGCTATAAGCTATTTTATAAGCTTTAAAAATTATAGCCATTTGACATGTCATGACCCCCTAGAGCAAGTCTAAAAATATGAAGACTGACTAAGAGAAAGAATGGACTTAAATATATTAAATATGAGATCCCATTTCTCAGTATATTTTCTTTTCTTTGAGGTATGTCAGTCTCAGTATTGGTATGTATAAGTTCATGGAGTGAGGGGGTGTAGGGGGTTTGCCCCCTCCCTGCAAAAAGAACAACTTTTGAGATTCACTCTTCTTATGTTTTTAGTCTTTCTTTTTCAGCTTGTTGTCACTAAGCATATTCAGTGATAACATTTTAGTAAAGAGCCTTTTAAAAACTATTTTTTCAACAATGTCTATATAGGCTTTGCATTTCTTCTTCATTGTGTTTTAAATTAGGTCTCTTTCTTATTTTCTAAGATTCCATAAAATACTTCAAGTATTCTTTGCATAT
Source organism: Protopterus annectens (assembly GCF_019279795.1). NCBI lineage: Eukaryota > Metazoa > Chordata > Ceratodontiformes > Protopteridae > Protopterus > Protopterus annectens. Next base: position 1,760,991,047 of record NC_056739.1, read on the forward strand.
CACAAACTACATCAAAGGTGGCATTGTCCCAAATAGACTGACCATTGTCCCAAATGGACTGGACATCTTGAACTCTAAAGCTACCAGAAATCCCATTAGATACGCCTTCATCTGTAAATATCAAGGATCCATCTTCAATGACTTACTTATCATTTGTGTTATGATGTGTGGGACTTGCAGAAGTGCAGCTGCTTGGACTGACACCCCACACGATATACTAGATATGCTCTTTTTGTGTTGGTAAGTATTTGTTGTTTCTAGAAACATGTCTAACTAGTTGCCCATATTAGTTGAAGGAATTAAATAAAATGTATACCCATTACACAGGATGAGTCTTTTTCTATATATCCCTTAGTATCAATTCTTTAGTAAACTTTTTCAGTACTTTTTGTGGTCTACTATGTATCTCAGGATTTGGGTATATTCTGTCTAACCACTGACTCATTACTACACTATAATCTCCTATTTCTACATATTCTGCATCACCCTTGAACATGGTTGAAAATTTGAAAAACTGTTGAAAAAAGAATGGATTGTTTTTTTTTTTATTCAACTATACAGAAATCCAAGCATCTCAGTTCCCTTGAAGTATGCATTTATCTGAACTCCACCTCCTTCCATATCCCATAAGGATTCTTTTAGACTCCATCCTTGTGTTTTACACACCTATAAATATCCCATTCTTTCTGAAGATAAAGCTAGGCTTTTGTTCATATGTCCATTCAATGGATTTGCAATGCACCTAGCATGCCTGCAACCAGTTTTAACTTCATTTAAATTCATGCATTTTTTTTCCATTACAAGACTGCAAAAATGTCTAATGACATGCCTCTTGCAAGGTGACTTCAGATCTCTCACATTAAAAGTAATTAAACTGTAGCATATTGAACACTGATAACACCTGAGACAATCAACTGAAATCTGACTATATATGTACATACACACACACACACACACACACACACACACACACACACACACACACACATATATATATGTGTGTGTGTGTGTGTGTGTGTGTGTGTGTGTGTGTGTGTGTGTGTGTGTGTGTGTGTGTTTGTCTGTATGTGTATATATATATATATATATATATATATATATATATATATATATTGTTGTACAACTTTAAATGTGGTTAAAAGACTATATTTACAATCTGAAGTTGCTGGGGATAAAGCTAGAATGCTCTACATGATCAGTTGCACTAAATTTGACTCAGATATGACCTTTTGCCATTACTAGAAAAAAAAAACTGCATTTGTCTGCACAGTCATATAAACATAGACATTCACTTCCTTCTATTGGGAGAGGTATGCTCATTTCCCCTTGCTATCTTTTTTGCATATGTTCCCAGTGGTAAGCAGGTATTTTCTTAATAATGGAGGCTTGTGATTTCTTATTTGGTTGATTTAGAGCTCATCATTTTTACTTGCCATGCCTGTTGTTATCTCTCCCTTATCTTATGCTGATAAGCTCTCAAATCTATTTGTTACTGGAACCTCCAAAGAAAGCAATTTCCCTGCTGTTTTACTGTTGTGGTCACAGTGCTGTAAAGACAAATGCTAATGCACATCCCTTCCTCTTTGCCTTATGGGATATTCACATAGTGAAGTATAGGCTATTGCAGCACATTTTTACCCTGTCCTCTCTTCTGCATTAATGCCATTTGTGTTTTGCTTCACTGCATACTGCTTCTGTTTCATTGCACATCTATTATTTATTTATTTTTTTCAAATAGGTTTTCCTGCAGGAAAATCCTGGCCTACTCTGAAGTAGCAGGAATTCCTTTACATAGTAATTTAGGAAAATAAAAACAGTATTTTGCAAGTGCTCAAGGAACCATAAGATTTCTTACCATACAGATACTTAAGGAGACACATTTAAAAGTTCTTACTCCATAGGGTGGGAATACATTGAGCTATGAGCCTATCTCTCCAGCAAGTCATGTGCATATGTTGTTGTAAATTAGGTACTTAGTATTAGTGTTTGTAGAGCCACTGGGGTGTTTTTCTGAAAAATAGGTGCTGAAATAGAGAAAGGTCTTCATGGCTAAACAAAGAAAGACACAGGTCACCTCAGATCAGCTGGTAGACTATTAAGTATAGGGAAAATTGTGATAATCTATCAAGATAGTTGATGGATTTAAGGCCTTTAGTTTTTTTGGTTAAAAATCACTGGAACTTTTCCATTTGAGTGATATGTTTGGAATTGCGCATACCAAAGGGGACACTGCATTCAATAATGTGTCTGATAAGGATAGAGTATAGAAGTAAGATGACTTCTTTGGATCTTTTAAGATATTCCCCCAGATTTACTAATCTTCTGTGTAAGACTAGATTAGTCTTACAAGGAAGCGCCAGTGTAAGAGTATGATGGCAGCGCACCATGCATATTAATGAGGGCACGCTGCCTCAACTCTAAAGCTTACACGGAGTGTGGATGAGTGTAGGGGGCATGTAGGACTGCCGAGCAGTCCAAAAATCCACGCCCCTGCAATGAAGAAACACCACAATTTCGAGTTACATGAGTGACTCCGCTCAGATATCTACACTGTAACATTACACTCCTCCATATGTTACACAAATGGCAAAATTAAAAATAAAAATAATTATATATTTTCTTTCTTCCACTATAGCTGACCGAATTTGCTCGGTTTTGAGCGGGTTTGCCCATTGCTTAGCTACAGTCAGCAGCTTAGACACCAGAAGAGGATAATAAGAAAAATACATGCAAATTAAGCAAAATAGCAATAGCATAGTGGTTAGAGCTCTTGCACAAAGAAGAGGCATTCCCAGTTTGAGTCCCACTACTGCACGTTCCATTTTCTGTGGGAAATCTGTATACAAAAATATTTCCTGACCATTTTTATGTATAAGTTTTGTAAAAAGCATTGAAATGTTAAATGTAGCAGTGAACAAATTTTATATATATATATAGATATATATATATATATATATATATATATATATATCTATATATATATATATATATATATATATATATATATATATATAGATGAAATGGTTATACACTCTGAAGCATGAGTACCCTATTTTAAGCACTATAAAGCACTGCTAAGCACATTTTACCATTATTGAGCATATTTAAATACAATCGCGGGTAGCAGCGCACTGAGCTCACCAGTGCAACCACAACAAATTTGCGAGTAGCTGCGCACCATGCTAACCAGCGCAACGTTGGTCACCATCGAGTAATGTCGATCAATGTTGAGCAACGTTGGGCAAAATCAGGCAAAGTTGAGCAAAGTCAGTTAAACACACTCACACCTCCTTTACTGTACCTTAACCAGTCAGGTCTGTCCATCAAGAAAATAAAAAGCAGTGACAGGGCTTGAACTCAGGATATTGTGCAGTACAGTCACAGTACTTACCACTAAGCCATGACAGCATTTCACAAACATGCACATATCTATCAAAGGAATTTTAAACATTGCCAACATCAGCTAAGTAGGCATGCCTACAGCTGAGTTTTTCCAAAACTGGCCAATCACAAATAAGTGCAGGAAATGAGGCATATTTAAGCTCCAGAGGCAGGAATACTTGCTATAACAGGTTGTAGCTTCCTTCTGCAGTCAGCATGGCTGGTGTTGGCGAAGGCACTCAGTTTAGAGCGCAACGCTGGGGCATCCAGGAGTCCAAAGTAATGGTTTGGCTCCTTGTCCACAATCATGAGGAAAGACTCCTGTGGGCCAGTACCAGGGTACCCAATATAAAATGTAGGCCTAGAACAGTCTTGCCTGTGATCTCACCAGTGCCACTGGTGTTTCTCGGACTGGCGAGCAGGTCAGGCACCATTAATCTGACCAGAAGCAACGCAGGGAGGATCAATTGGACCAGTGGATCCAGGAATCCCATACGATGCCTAATGCCCCAGTACTGAGTAAGCAGTCATTGTATTAAGTAGTTAAGAATTGCTATGCATGTCTATACTATGGATAGGTATGTCTCAGTATCACTGCATTTACTTCACAGCTGCAGGTGTCCAGGCTATGAACCAGCAAGCCCATGAAGATAGGCTGCAAAGGCTGCATCATGAGGCAGGTTAGTAATTATTCTGCATGTACTGTTATATAACATAAATGAGAGAGCCTTCAAAAAGTCTTTTAACCCAATAAATAAAGGTGTAAAAATCCTTCATTATAAATGTATGATTCATGGAGTGCGTCTGTGTCATTTTCTTTGATATGTTATTGTACTGTTGCATTTTACAGATAGTAGTGTTATATTAGGTAGGCCAATATAATGTGGATGAAGGGAGTGCCAGTATATTGCATGCATATGTACAGCCCTCAACTGATGGTTCATGGTCAGCATGTACAGTTTAATCTGGCACATGAGTAGCTTGGTATTGTGTTCCCCAGAAATGTCAGTGTGCTGCCAGAAATGTAGGGAGCTGTTAACATATAACTGATACTTTCACCTGAACATATCTAGATAATTATATGAAAGTAGATCTGCCAGTATACCATCTTAGAAGTAGTGTGTGTGAGCAACTCTCAAAATATGTTGCAGTAACATCTGCATCTTGGATAGTTTGTATGTAAGATACAGCTCATGTATATAATGATCTAGCAAAATCCAATTGCACAATATAAGGACATTGGATAGTGTAATAATACATATAAGGGACATATAACTGCCGTTAATAGGAACGAAGTGAAAACTAGAAGGATATATAAGTTGTTAATTGAGCTATATTTTCCCACCTTACTGTATGTGCATAAAAAAATGCAATTTCACACCTCAATCGGTATGTCTAATCTCAAAATATTTGTTGGGACATATGTCCTATTGGTTTATAAATATTTGCATTTATTTCTATGCATGTGCCCTGTTAAAATACCACAATATTGGTGGCCTGTTGCCATCAATTCAATCTGCATGCTGTTGTAATGTCCACTAATGTTCTATATATGCATGTGTTATGCTTGCTTTTCAACTGTTGAAAAATTTGGTGTGTTGGTTTAATGGGAATACTTCTGCATGCTGTTATAATTAACTGGGAATGCTGTTGACTGTTACTAACCCATATCTTTATTAAACTCTCCAAAACATAGTTCATATGGGAAGGTCGGTCCCAGTGGACCCACCTGTCCCACCTCAGCTGGCCATGGCATCTGGCACCAGCATATCTGGTGCCTAGCCTGGGACCTCCTCCTCTTTTGGCTTTGTGCCACCTTTCGGGTGGAAGCACTGCAGGGGATGGGGCTTGCACCCCCATGCAGGAGTGGGCAGAGGGGCACCTATCACCCTTCAAACGGTCCGGGCTGTGGTGCATAGAGAGATTGAACATTCTATTGTAGAACCTGTATGCCAGCTTGAAGCCCGAGTGGCACAACTCCCAGTTCAGCCTGCCCCTCCTACACAGCCCTCAGCACAGCCACCCTCTGAGCCGTGAAGGTGCAGTGGCGACTGCCCATGGGTGAGGACCTCAGTCCCACTGTTTCCATCTGGGGGCTCATGGGCTTGTGATTTCCAAACACCCCTCGCCGTCAATGGTGTTCACCCACCACATATGTCATATACTGCCCCTGTATGTGTCTTGCTTGTCTTGTCTGTTTACCTCCCCAACCTACCTCCCCAAATATACCTACTTCCCCTACCCCACATTCCACTCTCACCTGAAAAAAAAAGGCAATCTGCTCCCAAAAAAAAATTACGCCCCATACATAGCTGCCTATTTTGCACACATGTCCACTGGACACATTAAATGTTATTTAATTGGCATTACTACATACTTTGTTGTCCTCACCCCTTTCTCAGGGGTTGAAGGGTTCATATCTACCTCCAAATATATTGCATATGCAGAGCTGTTGCTGTTGAAGAAATGGGCAGCTATGGACCTTCACTACACCCATCCTGCATATCCCGACCTATTTTCCATACTGTCTTTCCCTCTTTGTGCCCCTTTTTCACCACTTTCCTATCTCCCCATTTTTCTTTTCTTTCAAAGATATTAGCATGGGGGTGAGCAAAAGTAAGCACTATTAAGCAGTAGTGAGCGAGTTTTCGTGGGATTACACTTGTTTGCGCTTGGCTAAGCAATGTGTAGCAATGCGCAAACCCACGCAAACCCACTTACAACTGCTTAAAAGTGCCTTAATCACTCTGTATGTGAGGGCCCTTGTTCTGCTCAGGAGCAAAATAAAACACCTCTGTAAGTCTCAAACCCCGGACCTTGCACACACTACACAACATGAAGTACCACTAAGCCACGGTAGATATACTTCAAGTTGGTGCTTAAATAATTATATCATGCATCACAGTGAGTGAATGTAAATGAAAATTAGGAATACCATACCACACAACTTGTTCTGTAGATGTTGACCAACAGTTGTTGTGGGATTACATTACATGACTGTGATAAGAGAAATAGCCATTCTAGCAGGAAATAATGTTACACCATCACTTTACAACCCCACACAGTATCACAGCAGGACAAACACTGGCATATCTGTTTAGGGCACAGGGCATACCTCCCAACTGTCCCTAATTTTCAGGGATGCCCCTGATTTTGAGACAAATTTTAGCTCTGTCCCTCTGAATCCCTCCTAAAACTACTGACTTTGGGCAGAAAGGTGGTGAATTACACTTAATTAATAATGACAATGATTAAGATTTAGACACTTTTTTACTTCAGAAAAGGTGTATTAATTCATATGCTCTGATTCTCTCAATGTTTCAACTTAATGGCACTAATATTTTAAAGGTGTCCCTGATTGTCCCTGACTTTTTATTGACTTTTCCCTGAGTCTGTTCAAATATGTACCTGAATGGTTGAGATGTCTGGCAGAGGCAGAAACACAGAGGCATATTAGCCTTTCTGCTGTTACACACTGTGCAAATAGCTTTGGAAGGAGTTTCAGAAGCATACCCTTATGTAGGAATACAACACTGAAATACAAATGGATGTAGCCATGTAATGGTAGCAACCAACTGTAAGAATGCCATTGCTCTATTGCTGAAAAGACCTGTGTGGTGCACAGACACAAAATAACAGGCTATTCTCTGGCTATCATGTGGATAGGTCCACAGTTTGGAGTTATGCAGACAGACTACTTGCCTTGATAAACTAACATGTACACAGCAACCCTGTAAGTCCAGCAAGATAAAATCCACATAATACTACTTACGCTCTCTGCACTTCTGCAGCCCTACCCAAATGTAGAATATACCTGTGTGTGCAGGGTCTATTGAGGATGTAGGTAAGCATACTCACAGTACTGACATGTGTCCAGTTTTTCTGAGCAGCTTGTGCTAATGTCAACACTAAAAAAGCACAAACTGTTTAGAACTGAGTAAATGAATACTAACAGTATAGCAGTTCACAAACAATTCTTGTGCCAAAGGAATACATCTCTTTAACTAGCTTTGTATGGCAGTTAATTGTAACAGTTGAAAAAAAAGTACATTTTTTCATGTATATTGGGGTAGCATTTTGAGGGGTGAGTACATTTCTACACTGACAAGTGGGTACTGGAAGAAGCAACATTAGGTCTGAGTACAAAATGTAAATCTCTGGCTACACCCCTGACTTCTGATATACAAACTATACCAACCTTCTGTCTTAAACAATGATGTCCACACCAAACAAGGATGATCTCCATCTTGGAAAGCTGAAAGGGCCACGTCCACATGAGTCAGCAATTTATAGTACTGGGTTGCTATGACAGTGATTTCTGCAATTACTACACAACAGGCTGCATGCAATTTGCAAATGGTGGCCACTAATTGATGCACAGACCATCACAAGCTCATGTGCAAATTCCTACAAAAGCAGGCTGCAATCTCTGCCAACAAACTCAATCACTCTATTGCAGAGACTGACAGAGAGAGAGAGAGAGAGACAGAGAAAAGGAAAAATAAATATTACCAAATTATACAAAGGAAAGGTATGTGACACATATGTATTTACTGGCATGTAGTAGATGTTATTGAAGAATAGTCTACATAATGTGAAACATTCATATGTGGCAGCAGTACTTCTTTATGCACAGATGTTCTACTTAACTACTGCTATGGACAATACTGTGTGTACCTGTGGGCAGTGGGACATACCTGTGAAATGTGTAGCTCAGCATTAAATGTCAAAGAACCGATCCATGTTATCTGTGTTCTGTACAGTAGTGTGGCCAATGGCTGTTGGGGGGATTAGCACTGACATTATATAAACATGGGTGTGACAGAACAACACATGCATGATAGTCATATTAAAGTGTAGCTTAGCATTGGCAACTGCTGTAGCAGTCTAGTATGCTTATCTAGCATCCGTTGCCATATATACCCCCCCTAATGTTAGTCTGTGTTCATATGTGACACCTATTCAGCTGTGAGGTCCAGGGACTTACAACAGTGTGGACCATGTGTGTGTATGCCACACACATATGGAGAAATATATATGTGTCATATATATTCACATCTGTATATGTGCATACTGCAGGGGACATATTGAAACTGTTTGCGAAGGGGGGAGATTTATATGTTGGTGAAGGTTAGTATGTGCATATTTGTATGCAGGTTTTAGTGTGTGACAAACAAGACAGCATACAGTGCTGGTATATGACATGTGGTAGTTAAACACTGTGGGTGGTTTGTTTAGTTTGCATTGTTGAAGGCAGTAAGGCCTGCTAAAGCTACCTGGGCTGTGAACATCTTCAATGCATTTATCCCAAGTCTGTGTGATTTTATTACATTACTGTACACCTTACATCCTTTGTATAATTGATATTGTCACTATGAAAGGTGAAATGTATATGTGCTTACATATATATATATATATATATATATATATATATATATATATATATATATATATATATATATATATATATATATATATATATATATATATATATATATATATATATATGATCGACAGTTCATATGACTGACATTCATTTGACTGACAAAAAGTCGACAGTTCATTTGACTGACAAAAAGTATTCAAGGCAAAACCTAGGATTGCCCCCCTCCCCACTGTTGTCTGACGTGGAGTTGGTTGTTATTATTGGGGGGTGGGGGGGCACAGCCCCACATCGGGGTGTGGGGTGAAGAGCCCACCCCATATTTTTGTCAGTCAAATGAACTGTCGACCAAATGAATGTCAGTCATATGAACTGTCGATCATATGAAGTAGACCCATATATTTATATATACTCATACACACCTACATCTACTTGTTGCAATAGATTCTCTGTACTGTTGACTGACTGTGATGGTCAATATGTTTGTGAATACATCAAAGATATGTATCTGTGGGATAGCTTAGTGGGAAGCTCTTTATGTTATGGTATTATGGGTCCTTGCTTTGATCCTAGCAAAAGCTGTGTATTCTGTTGCTAGGCAGAACAAGTGCTATTGCATACAGTGTGATTAAGTCCCTTGGTTTTAACTAGGGTGTGTCATTGGAGGCTAAAGCACTACATCTATGATTATTGATTGGTACCGATGTTGAATGCAAATCCTGTGTATACTGTAGTACTAATTGAAGCTCTGGGCCTATACAGCAAAGTATGGTGTATGTCCACATTGCTTGCATCCACTGTTTTGTGTGGTCCCTGTATTCATCACAGATTACATTTCTCAAGATTAAGGTTGTGTAAGTACTGACACACAGTACTGTATAGTACACACTGAAAGCTTTTCTGGGTTGTCATACCTTTGTGTCCTGTAATTATGTCTGATGTGTGTGTGGGTATGTCTGTAACATGTCCTTTGACATATGTGTGGTAATACATATAATCTAGCAACATTCAGAGTGTACTACAGCAGTATGTGGACAATATTCCCAGTTGTGCACATATTTTGGCCACAGGTTTGGCATTAATAAGTTGTGTGGTATAATAGTAATACATTTACTGCACCTTACACTGATTGTGTTGGATGATATATTTCTTTACACATCAGTTTGATGTATATTTGCTGTGGCTAGGTGGTGCATCGTGTTGCATTCAGTGTGCCAGGTACTCTTGTGTAGTCTTATATAGTGATTTTATTTTGTTGGTGTGCAGAACATGGTACATTAGATAGAGAGTGAGCAAGGCACTTTCAAGCAGTTGTGGGGTGAGCAGTAATAAGTGGTAGTTACAGTGTTTTACTCTCGGTTAGCTTATAGGTTGCTATATATGTCAGTTCAGTGATATCTGTACCGTATATTCGTAAATGTGCCATATGAATTGCTCAGACATATTTTTGTATTTATGTATTCCAGGGATCATGGCCCACAACAGGAACCTGAGTTACAGTAGTGCTGAAGATGATATAATTACTAGCAGTATGATTCAGCATTACCGTCTCATGTTCTCACGAACCAGCCAGGACCAGCAGGAGCATACTGCATTGTGGCAAGATGAGGTAGGCCTGCATAACCGGACATATGAGCAGGTACGTCACCACTGCAGTGATCTTCTCAGACATGTCCGTCAGCATGCCGCTGATGTTTGTAGACAACAGCTTGCAACAGTGGGTGGTGTTAGTATTCATCCCCCCCCCGCCAGAGTGGAGGAGCTACTCATGAGCCTGGTAGCACCTGCCCAACAACAACAGCAGCAGACATACACCATGATGGAGGTTGGAGCCACCCATCAAGCACACATGGAGCATGCAGGTAACATGGCATATCTGTAGACTACTGTTATCTGTATTGGTAGATCATGCATATGTGAGATGTGGAGTGTGCCATTCAAAGATGTGGAGCCTGTTGTTGTGCAATACTGATCATTTAGAACATAGTCTGCAGCCCTGTGAATGTAAATGGTTGTTGTACTGTAAGATTGCAAACACACAGTATCAATGCCACAATTGTGGCCACTGACAAACTGTCTCATCTCCATGTAGGTCCCTCTGGGGTGACATCAAGGCAGTGGACAGATGCTTGTGAGCGTGTTCTACATTTATTATTGTAAATAAAAAGTGCATGTCATAGTTAAGGTGCAGGCCATGTACACATGTAACGCACCTACCTATAATGCATGCTGTGCATGTTTGGTGTAAGAGCATGCACATCTCACTAATGTGATTAGCTGCCTCAGACACATGCAATACCCAGACCATCTCAAACAAATGTGGCTAGACTGTAGTGACCATTAGATAGGCACAGTTGATACTCAACATGCACATAACATGCACATCTATGTCATACACAGAGTATTTTAACATGCTACACATAAAGGATTCCCAAACCCTCTGTAAAGGCACACTCCAGTATCCAAAATCTCATCCACACATTACACATAATATACCTAGGGGGTAGAGGCCTAACCCGGGGCATTTAAACACTCTGCAACACACTACATATTCATGTCAGGGAATGCTCCTTATTGGCCTCCTTACAAACTCACGTAAAAACTGGTTGTGAAATGGTGAATTTAGCCAAGGTAGTACAGTTTCGGCACAGTATGATTAGTGCTGGTTTGTGAAACATTTGTAGCCTTGAGTGACCACCTGATGCTTCATGATGATGGCCTATGGTACTATACCCCATCCAGTTGTTGTAACCACAGTACTACACATAGCTGTCATTGCTACACCCCATAATGATGCATGTGTGCACACATATGTACCTCTAAACAGTATGCATACCAATCACCATTTGCACAACTGACACACTTATATCTTGTGATGCTATTGAGTGGCTAGGTCATATGACACTTATTGGGTATGTGTAGTGTTTAAATATGCAGTTGTGTTTTAGCATGCCATGTCATGGATGAGACTGGCATGTCCACAATATGATCTACACTCACTATAAGTATGTACATTAGGTATGTGGCCGAATGGTATTCCATCAATTATCTATGCACCACTGATGATGTTGTGTGGATACTCATCATGCACGTGCTAAAAATGTGTCCAAAATTATTTGCTAAAGACACAGAGTCTGTAATCAGCACTGGATACCTATCTGACACACAGATACACATCCAGCAATGGTATGTACACCTGTGAGTTATGGGGCACAGTACATCACATGGTTATGAATACTTGCACAGCAATGTTGTGACCATGTATGGATTGTGTTCCAGGGGGAGGGCCATCACCTAATAACAAAACACATGCAACAAAGACATGTATACTGTTAGTAACAAGGACTGACTACACTTGCACTGCATGCTGTTGAGCAACACATGTCCTGCATGCTGACATGTGTGATGTGACTGTTTTGCTTGTGATACTGTACCCCACCATCACCTGCTATTGTGTATGTTCTGTGATTGCTGGTGTTGTGTGTGTCTGCTTTCGGGAGGAGTGTAGTTTTGTGTGTGTGTGCATGTGCACATGTGTGCATGTGTGCATGTGTGCATGTGCACATGTGCGCATGTGCACATATGTGCATATGGTCTGAAGTCATGTTCAGGTTTTAAAGTGTGTTTCCTGTTTTCCTCTCACAGGTGGCGAGGTGGGGCTGGTTCAGTACAGCAGGGAACCTGATGTCACTGAGACAGCCAGTGATGATGAGGATAGGTTTGTTGAGGCACAGGCAGGTTTGTCAGGGTCTGTTATTGGGTCACCTATTGTCAGTACACACGTTTCCACCCCATCTATGCACACAGTCAAACTGCCTGTACATCCATCATCACCATTGCCCTTAGCTGAGGGACAGTGTACAGTTGGCACTGGCCAGGACAGTGTGGTATCTATGGCACATGTATCAGGACACAGCAGCCATAGCCAGATGTCTGGAACAGTACCTCATAGGCAGATGCCCAGGGGTTCTCTTCAGAGCACTGCTGGTCATAATGCCCCTGGCAGACGTGCCACACCTCTTTCTACCACACGACCTGAGACGTACCTCCTTGGACTACATGAAAAGAGACATTGAGGAGCTCTCTGATTATGTAGCCCAGACAGGTATGACCCTGACCTTGAGCAGTATCCTACCTTCACCAAGAATGATGCCACAATACAGAGATAAGATGATCAGCTTTAACAATTGGCTTAAACACTGGTGTCATTCAAAGGGGATCCAGTGTCTGTCTGCCTGGGATGACATGCTGGACAAGCCACGCTGCTTCGCAAGGGACGGCTTGCACCTGTCACCCCTGGGATTCCGGATATTGGCAAAGGCTCTTGCCACCCCATAGTGCCTTTTTAGGCAGGCTCAAATTCTAAACATACCACCCTAGAACACAAAAAGGAAAAAACTAAGGGTAATGCTGCTCAATGCCAGAAGTCTAAATCTCAAAATGCACGCACTGGAGGCCCTTCTCAGTATGGAGAACATCGATGTCTGTGCTGTGACAGAAACCTGGTTCAAGGCTCCTGAGAGCACCCGGCGCTATCAGGTTTTACCTCATATCATGTTCCGGCCCCAAAATCTGGACAATACCAAGAAAGGAGGGGGTATCCATATTCACCAAGGACACCCACACCTCAAGACTGGTGGCAACGCACGATGCATCGGAGACCATCCAGGTGCAATTAACCATAGGCAAGACTGCTCTGCAAATTGTAGCATGTTACAGCCCACCCTCACAAACTCAGGAACCTCACATGGCCTTCCTGAAAACACTAGAGGATAAATGTATCACCAAACACCATCATACTAGGTGACTTCAATTACCCTAATATAGACTGGGAACACTACTCAAGCCCAAACACCCTAGCCCAAAAGTTCCTGGAATTCATAAACTCAAATGCCATGGAACAACTAGTCACCATCCCCACAAGAGGAGATAACATACTTGATCTCATCATCACGAACATGGGAGCACAATGTTCAACACCGGAGGTGTACCCCTCACTGGTGAGATCAGACCACAAACTAATCTCGCTGGAGGTCCTCAGTCCACCCCCACCAGAAATAAAAGAACCCACAGTAAAGAACTTCTCAAAGGCCGACTTCACACTTCTAAAGACTCGTGTGGTCTCCTTTAAGGCCCCGAGCCATGGGAAAACAGTACTCAAGCTGAATCACTTACAAATGCCTTCTACCAGCACCTGCAGGACTGCATGGATAAGGCAATCCCAAGCAAAACAAAGACTCTTTGTACCAAAGGCAAGCATCCAGTCTGGTGGACCCCAGCCATAAACAAACTCTACAACAAAAGGAGGAAGCTACTACAAGATAGAGCAAAATCCTTAAAAGGTAAGACACCCTTGATCACTATAAGTAAAAACTAAGAGCTCTCATAAAATCATCCAAAGCAAATTTCGAGAGAAAAATAGCTAAAGACTCAAAAGACAATCATAAGGCCTTCTTTAGCTATGTTAGAAACCTGGGAGGAAACTCCCAGATATGCTCAGAGCTAGTTCAAAATGATGTGAAGATTACTGATCCTACAGACATTGCCAACATACTGGCTGACAGGTTCAGTGCAAACTTCTCCCCTCCCCAAAGGAGAGATATCTATACCAAACGATTGCAGCCCCCAAACATCTCCAGCCCAAGTGAGAACTGCTCTCTCCAAAGCTAAAACACAGCATCCATGGGACCTGATGGTGTCCCGGCTGTGTGCTCCATGAACTCAATGAGGAATTAAACCCACAGCTAGGACAGCTGTTTAATCAAAGTCTTACCTCTGGATACGTGCCAGGGAGTGGCACTGCAACTGTGGTACCACTTCACAAAGCGGTGCCTCCACCGACCCTGGAAATTACCGCCCATTAGCTTGACAAGCCTTATCTGCAAAGCCATGGAGAGGATCATAATCGACCTCATAAATAAAGACATAGGGAATTTGCAGACTTTGGATCCAACCCAGTTTGGCTTTGTCAAAGGCAGATCATGCCTTTTAAACTTGGTTGACTTTTTCAAACAGTCACCAAAGCCATTGATGAGGGAAAGGCAGTCCATACAGCCTACCTCGATCTGGCTAAGGCCTTCGATACAATACCCCATTCGGGTATCATTGAAAAACTCATCAGCTTAAATGTCAACCCATACATCACAAGATGGGTTGCAAACTGGCTGAGTGACAGAACCCACAGGGTCAGAGCTGCTGGCGCCATGTCAGACTCAAAGCCTGTCACAAGTGGTGTCCCACAGGGCTCAGTCCTGGGCCCACTCTTGTTTGGCATCTACTTTTCGAAGTACAAGCAAACACAGGAGGGTTATGGCTGACAAAGTTTGCAGATGACTGCAAACTGGGCGCCATAGTAGAAAACACATCTGACACAGATATCCTTCAGAAGGGTCTCACAGAAACGGATAACTGGTGCCAGAGCCACGGCCTAAAGTTAAATGCCAAAAAATGCATAGTCATACCCTTGTTACCCCTAGCTACCAAATAGGTGGCAATCCACTGAGCACAGAAGAAGTTATCAGGGACCTGGGGACCCAGGTTGATAGTAGTCTGTCATTCGACACCCATGTAGCTAAAGTAGTTAGGAAGACCTTCTACATTGCCCACCTTATCATGAAGGGATTCTCATCTAGATCAAGGGAGGTCATAGTCTCCCTTTACTCATCACTCATCAGACCAATGATTGAGTACAATGCCCCATTCGGAATGTATCTGACCCGACACTTGCAGCAGCTGGAGAGGCCACAAAAGTTCCTCACCAAAAGGATAAAGGGTCTCAAAAATCTGTCCTATGCTGCCCGACTGAAAGAACTCCAGCTCTATTCAGTCGCCACCGCTTGCTCAGAGGTGACCTTTGCCTAACATACAAGGCCATGTCAAACCCAGATTTGATGAATATGCTTCACCTCAAAAATCTAGATCCATCAGAGCCACAAGGGCGGAGACTTAAACCTTGACACGGCTATTAATAGGACGTGCTGGAGGATAGATTCATCACCCAAAGACTCCCTATGCTGTGGAACAAAATCCTACATGTGAGGCAGAGCACCTCGCTGGCCTTGTTCAAGAGAAATCTTGACCAATGGATGGGAGATCGCAGATATACCCCAGGGATTACCTCAGTGTCACTGCTCGACAGAGGCACAGAAAAATAATGGGTATAGTTCCCCATACTAAAGGGGTGGCCTAAGCCACAAAACGATGGGCTAGGCTTGTAAATGCCCTCGGGCAGATAGCCTAGTATGAACCTATGAACCTATGAACCTATGTTCCAGGCTGTCATGGAGCCACAGACACAAATGGAGCAGTACACCAGACAGTGGCTAAGGGCACAGAGGGCTCATTACACCTCTGTAAATGACAGTATCTGTGACCTAGCAGGTGCCATACGTAACTACACTGAGGTCATTGATAGACGTTGGAATGAAACATTGGATGTCCTCCACAATGTCATGTCCATTTGTCAGGACAGTGTGGGATGGTTGAGACATCTACGTGGATGTATGCCAGCAACATCACCAGCTGGAGGTCACCGTGGACATCCAGCAAGTCACAGCCGCTCCCATAGTGCCAGTACCAGCCCCAGCAATGTTGGGGTGCTGTCAATAGACCATCCTAGCAGACCACATGCACCTGGCTCTGGCCAGTCCCAGCAGGGACCTGGATCCAGTAGACATATGCCAAACTCTTCAGATAGTAACCAATCTGGATTAGTGCCTAATACTATCTGTAGCACCCCTGCCAGTCACAGGTTCCGTATCCATGGCCAGAGATGGTGATCTGTAAAGCCTGCCATGTACAGTCTGTAGCTGTCTCACAAATACCCGTATATGGCAGCCACATGGTGGAACTGTGTGCATGCAGACAGACACACACATAAACCAGAAACCTAGCGCAAACACATACCCGCACACATGACATCAACATTGCTCCTTAACAGTACTCATGGCCCTCACACACACACTCACACACACATGTCGATTGTATGGCACAGTGTAGGCCTCTGGCAAACCAACAACACACCCTGTGCATATCATGAAACCTGTGCCACCTCCTGTCATCTGTAACATTGATGCAGTAACAGGCTAACATGGTGCTGATGCACAAGGTGACTTTAATAAAGTATAGCAATGGTTGGATGTGTAGCATGTTGTCAGCAGTAAAGTGTAATGATATCCTTGAATGTGTAGCTGAGCAGGCATGATGCATTAAAGCTGTAATTAGAAATGTTGTATTGTTTTCACCAGTGTTTATTCCAATTGTGTTTTGTTTGCCCATGTGCCACTTGGCTGATGTGTGTAGTTGTGTCAGCATGCGTTATATAGTGGATAGTAAGTGTGGGGTGTGTGCAACACACATTTGCAGGTGTCCATTTGTGAACATAGTGGAGGTGCACTGTACATGCATATTGGACACATGGGCAGGGTGACATGCCCTGTAATGGCCAGTGTTAACACACCATAGTTTCTATTGGTGGCCAGTATGCATTATACTACACACATTTTGGAACTTGAGTACGCATGTGTGTGTATGACACGGGTTGACACTGTGTTGTGGGTGATGCTGTTGTTGCTATCTGTCATTGGTTTGCATTACTAAGGTTAACACTGTCCCAGCTGCATAATCCTTTAGTAATGGCACATTGTTTACCTACAGGGTTGCATGGACCGTGCTATGACAAACACAAGAAATTCTCACTTATACAGTAAAAGTGCATTAGTCTCATGGACCCCATGCCATAAACTAAATATATAAAAGAAGGTGTGAAGTTGAAGCAAAAAAGAGTTAAATACCAAGAAGGGATAACCTCTCCTGTCAGTATCATTGGGAAAATACAAGCCCTCATTAAGCATACAAGGCAAGCTTCAAAATACAAAATAGCAAGGATTCCTAAGACAACACTAAAGCTTTCTTTAGTGTTGTTTATAATCTACAGGGGAAATCTCAGATCGGGCCAGAGTTAATGTAAATGGTCACAAAGTACACTTTTCTGACTGACATTATCAATTTCTTGTCAGACAGTTTGAATGCGGATTTCACCACCCTGTCGTTGCACAAGGGCCACATTTCCAGACCTGAAGAATGTAAAACCTAATGATTCACAGACACTCTAGTTAAAACATCCCTTTCCCAAAGTCCAAACCACAGTAGCAATGGTACTGGACAGTGTTCCTGGCTGTGTCATACACAAGCTGACATATGAAGTTACCACTCACCTAAACACTCTGTCCAGATGCAGCCTCTATACAGGTTACATACTTGTGGAATGGCTCAAGGTAATGGTGTTCACAGTGCACAAGGATTGAGCTACAATGTATTCTTCTTCTTCTTCTCCTTTCGGATGCTCCCATTAGGGGTCAGCACAGTAGATCATGTGGTTCCATTTCTTCCTGCCCTCTGCATCTTGCGCTGTCACACCATCCACCTGCATGTCCTCTCTCACCACAGCCATAAACCTCATCTTAGCCATTCCTCTTTTCCTGTTACCTGGCAGCTTCATCCTTAGCATCTATTTCACAATATACTTTGCATCCCTCCTCAGCACATGTACAAACCAACTTAATCCTGCCTATCTGGCTTGGTTAACTAACCTTCAAACCTGGGCTGACCCTCTGATATACTTATTGCTAATCCTGTCCACCCTCGTCACACCCAGTGCAAATGTTAACATAAATTGATTAAGGGTAGAACTACAACAGATCCTGGAAACTCTCACCCTATAAGCCAGACAAATGTTATCTGGAAGGCTATGGAGCACAGCATTATGGAACTCATTAACAGAGACATTATGAACCTGCAAACACTGCACCATACCCACTTATGTTCTCTAAAGGCCCGATCATGGCTCCTACACCTAGTAGACTTCAAGCCAGTTAACAAGGCTATAGGTGAGGGAGGGGAGTTGCACAGAGCCAAGCTATAGCTCACCAGCAATTCATACCCATACCACATTCTGGTATTATACATAACCTCAACAGACTGACCATAAACGATTGTTAGATGATGGATTGACAACTGACGCACAGATGTAGGACACACGGTAACATTTGCAGCCTCCATGTACAATTCTATGCCGGTAACAAGTGGTATTCACCTGCACTCACTCCTGGGACCACTCCTGTATGGCATATAGCTTTCTTAGGTACAAGCAAACACAGTAGGGATATGTCTGCCCACGTTTGATGAACATGCATACTGTGGGCTATACTTTATTCTCCAGATGACACACACATCCTCCAAAAGGGTATCATAGAGACAGATACCTGGTGTCAAACTCATGCTGTAAAGCTATAAGCCAAAGAAAACATAGTTATCCACTTTTAGAAAACAAAGTATCCCCAGAGTACCACATAGGTAGTAGCCCCTAAAATGTGGAACAGGTACTAATGTATACATAGAGCCATGTGTTTAGTCATCTCTCCTTTGATAATCACATTACCAAAGGGTTTTGGAAATCCCTCTGTGGAGCACATAAGCAATAAAGGGTTTGCATGCAGATCCACAGAGGTTGTTGCACACCTATAATGATTAGTCATCTTTGCCAGACTTTGCTTGCTTTGGAACAGGATTCAAATATACCTCAAGTATAAACCCTCACTCACACTCTTCAATAGAAACTGTGATGATTGGATGTGAAACAGAAGACGTAGCCCAGGGATCACTGCAGTGGCTAAGCTTGTCACAAGCATACAGAAGTGACTTAAGGTCTGGAAAGCGCCAGCATACTCTGGTAAAGATAACAGATGCATTCATGGAGAAAGCAGAGTACCCACCTATGAAATAATTTAGGTCACATGTATGTATAAGGCTTTGCCCCACAGCTACCTTACATGTGTAATGCACATACAGTTGTCACTGTGATATGTCATACGCTAGAAAAATCAAAACTCCCTCCACATTGACCAATGGTGTCACACACTCTCACACACCTGAAACACACACACACAGTCAGCAAGTGCAAAATTCAAACTCTTTCCCAACTACATTATGATACTACAACAGTACACATTGACATGATGTGCTATATACATTACTGATATTTTACCTTTCCACAGGTATATTTGTAGGATGGTGATATCATCAGACTTGACAAAGATGATTATACCACTTTTAAGGGGTGTGAGTAGTCTCCAAAAAGGTTGCTCTTTAGAGGGACACACACACAGTTGGCAAGTGCAGGAATCAAACCCCTACCTAACTACGTTATGATACTATAGCAGCATGCATTTACATGGCACGCTATACACATTATTAGGATGTTGCCTTTCCCAGGTATATTTGTAGGATGGTGACATCATCAGACTTGACAAAGATGAGTATACCACTTTTAAGGGGTGTGAGTTGTCCCCAAAAAGGTTGCTCCTCCCCAGGGAGACACACACACACACACACTTGGCAAATGCAGGAATCAACCCCCTATCTAACTACATTATGATACTACAGCAGTACGCATTTACACGATGCACTGTACATGTTACTGGGATTTCACTTTTCCACAGGTATATTTGTAGGATGGTTCATAGGTTCATATGTTCATACTAGGCTGTCTGCCTTAGGGCATTTATAAGCCTAGCCAGAGTGTGTTTGGCTTTCGCCACCCATTTTAAATGAATTTTGCTATGCCCTTTTTCGAGGTTAGTATACTGTGCCTCTGTCTAACAGTGACACAGAAGTGATACCCAGGGTAAACCTACGATCTCCCATCCACTCATCAAGATTCCTCTTGAAGAGAGTCAATGAGGGACTCTGCCTAACCTGGACTGGGATTTTATTCCAGAGTGAAGGGAGCCTCTGGGTTATGAATCTGTCCCTCCAGCATGTCCTATTTATTTCAGTGCTGAGGTTCAAGTCTCTCAAGCGCATAGCTCGATGGGATTTGAATTTTCTGAGGTGCAGCATGTCCATTAATTCCGGGTTGGACATGGCTTTATACGTCAGGCACAGATCGCCTCTGAGCAGGCGGTATGCCACTGAGTAGAGCTGGAGTTTCTTTAATCGGGCAGCATATGGCATCTGTTTGAGCCCTTTGATCCTCTTGGTGAGGTACTTTTGGGGTCTTTCCAGTTGCTGCAAGTATCTGGTAAGGTACATCCCAAAAGGGGAACTGTACTCAATTATGGGCCTGATGACGGATGAGTAAAGAGGCACGATGACCTCCCCTGATCTAGATGTGAATCCCTTCATGATTAGGTGGGCTACATAAAATGTTTTTCTAACCACTTTGTCCACGTGGTTGTCAAATGAGATTGCTAACAACTTGGGTCCCCAGGTCCCTAATTACTTCTTCTGTACTTAATGGATTACCACCTATGTGGTAATTTGTGGACACTTTGTTTTTGACAAAGGGGATGACTAAACTCTTTTTGGCATTTAGCTTGAGGCCATGGCTCTGGCACCAGTTGTCTGTTTCTATGAGGCCCTTTTGGAGGATGCTTGTGTCAGCTGGAGAGTCGATTATGGCACCCGGTTTTCAGTCATCTGCGAACTTGGTCAGCCACAGTCCTTCCGTGTTGGCCTGTACCTCCGAGAAATATATACCGAACAAGAGAGATCCCAGGACTGAGCCTTGTGGGATGCCACTTGTAACTGATTTGGAGTCTGACATGGCTCCAGCAATTCTAACCATGTGGGTTTTGTCCTTGAGCCAGTTTGCAACCCATCTAGTGACATAGGGGGTTATATTTAAGCTGGTAAGCTTATCTATAATGCCCAAGTGGGGTACTGTATCAAAGGCTTTTGCGAGGTCCAGGTAGGCTGTGTGGACCACCTTCCCCTCGTCAATGGCCTTGGTGACTGTTTCAAAGAAATCAACCAGGTTTAAGAGGCAGGATCTGCCCTTAACAAAGCCGAACTGGGTAGGATCCAGTGTCTGTAGGTCCCCAGTATCTTTATTTATGAGGTCCATGATGATCATTCCCATAGCTTTGTAGACCAAGCTAGTCAGGCTTAATCAACGGATAGTTTCCAGGATCCATTAAGGCACCACCTTTGTGGAGAGGGACCACTGTTGCTGTATGCCACTCTTTGGGTACATATCCTGTAGTAAGGCTGAGACTGAACAGTAGTTTTATGTTTGGTTTAGCTCTTCTTGGAGTTCATGTAGGGCGCAGCCCAGGACACCGTCTGGTCCCATCGATGCTGTGTTTTTTGCTTTGGAGAGGGCAGCTCTTACCTGAGCATCTGAGATGTCAGTGGGCAGCTCTCTGCTGGGATAGATATTTGCCCTTTTGGTGGGGGGGGGGGGGAGTTTGTGCTGAACCTGTCAGCTAGGATGTTGGCAATGTCTGTGGGTTCAGTGTATTTTTTGTCATTTTGGACTAATTCTGAGCATATCTGGGAATTCCCACCCAGGTTCCTAACATAACTAAAGAAAGCCTTGTGATTATCCTTAGTGTCCTGTGCAGTTTTTCTCTCAAAGCTGGCCTTAGACGATTTTATGAGTGCCCGTAGTTGTTTGCTAATACTGATCAGAGATGCCTTCCCTTTTTGGGATTTTGCTCTATCATTTAGTAGCTTCCTCCTTCTATTGTATAGTTTGTTTATGGCTGGGGTCCACCAGACAGGACGTCTGCCTTTAGGGGATTGGGTCTTGGTTTTATTTGGGATTGCATGATCCATGCATTCCTGAAGGTGTTCATAGAATGGGTTTATAAAGGATTCTGCGGTCTGGGCCATATTTTCCACAGGCCCGGGGGCTTTGAAGGATTCCACCTCGGTTTTGAGGAGTGTGAAATTTGCTTTAGAGAAGTTTTTTACTGTGGTTTTCAGGGCAGGGGGTGGAGTCGGGATGTGAATATCCAGTGAGATTAGTTTATGGTCTGATCTTACCAGTAAGGGATACACTTCTGGTCTGGAGCATAGAGTCCCCATGTTAGTGATGATCAGGTCCAGTATGTTTTCCCCTCTTGTGGGAGTGGTAACAAGTTGTTCCATAGCATTTGAGTTTATAAATTCTAGGAACCTTTGGGCTAGGGTGTTGTAGCTAGAGTAATGCTCCCAGTCTATGTTTGAGTAGTTGAAGTCACCCAATATAATGGTGTTTGGAAAGACCTTCATATTTTCCATTGTTCTCAGGAAGGCCAAGTGGGGTTCCTGGGTTTGGGAGGGTGGTTTGTAGCAGGCTATAAACTGGAAGGCAGTTTTACCCACTGTTAGTTGCACATGGATAGTCTCTGATGCTTTGTGCTGTGCCAACATCATCAGACTTGACAAAGATGAGTATACCACTTTTAAGGGGTGTGAGTAGTCTCCAAAAAGGTTGCTCTCTCCCCAGGGAGACACACACACACACACACACACACACACACACACACACACACACACACACACACACACACACACACACACACACAGTTGGCAAGTGCGGGGTTCTTAATCCAAACTAAGTATGTCTTTACACTTCAGCAATATGGAGTTACAGGGTGTAATACCGACATTATTTGCTCACAGTTTGCCCAAAGGTTTTTCTCACATTTGCTAACCTCAGCAGGCTTATCATACTAGGTGTATTGTGAGTGTATTGTATGCATAGGCCATGACCATATCATATATGGGTTGATGCACCACATGCTGGTACACACAGGGTCAAACCGGTGGCTAAGCTCTGTCAACCCAATACTGGAAAATGCAGTCAAGAGGAGTAGGGTCATACAACCACAACACCAACAGTCTCATGTAGACCTACAATATAAGCACCAGCAAAACACATACATAAATACACATTACCTTACTCGGGGAATACAAATATTAATCTGAAAAAGAGACAGTGTCCTCCTAAGCAGACAAGTAAGCAACATGCACCTCCAAGCACACGCCAGAAAACACATAATACACCAAAGTAGTGTGCCTCACAACAGGCCCTAAGGCAAAACAACATACCCAACACACTAGTAATAGGTGACTCCATAGTCAGGCACACAGATGTTCCACTCACTCGGCTGGACAAGGGGAAGGTTATTGTCAGTTGTCTGTTAGGTGCTATGATCCGCCACATAACACAAGCACTTACATCACTCCAGAACAGGTACATATATGACGTGTTCTTTGTACATGTCAGTGTGAATGATCTGAGACATACCTCCCAGGACAACATGACAAAAGATATATAGTAGCTCTATGATCATGCAACCCAGGCTCATATGACCCTAACCTTGAGTAGTATCTTACCTTCACCTACATGATACTGTAATATAACAGAAAGATGATAAACTTCAACAATTGGCTGAGCTTCTGGTGTTATTCAAAGGGGATCCAGTCTCTGTCTGCCTGTGATTACATGATAGACAAGCCTCGTTGTTTCGCTACAGATGGTTTGCACCTGTCACCCCTATGCTTCTGAATACTGGCCAAGGCTCTTGATGTCCCCATATTACCTTTTTTAGTCAAGGCTCAAAGGTTCATAGGTTCATGGGTTCATAGGTAGGTACTAGGCTATCGGCCCTGGGGCCTATACAAGCCCAGCCAAAAAGGTACCCTGGCCTTTGCCACCCAAGAAATTTATTTTCCTGTGCCACTGTCGAGCTGAGAAACAGAAGTGATCCCTGGGGTGAATTTCCTATTTTCCATTCAATCATCAATATTTTTCTTGAAGAGTGCTAATGAGGAGCTTTGTTTGATATAGATAGGTAGTAGTTTATTCTGGAGTATGGGGAGTCTCTGGGACAGGAATCTATCCCTCCGGCATGTTCTGTTTATTGTGGTGTAGCTCAGATGGATTGGGATTTCTTTAAGTGGAGCATGTCCAACAGCTCTGGGTTTGACATAGCTTTGTATGTTAGGCAGAGATCACCTCTGAGTAGGCGATATGCGATGGAGTAAAGCTGGAGTTTTTTGAGATGGTCTGTGTAGGGCATGTGTTTGAGGCCAGTAATCCTCTTTGTGAGGTATTTCTGCAGCCTTTCCAATTGTTGTAGATGTCTTGTGAGGTACATAGCAGAAAGGGCATTGTACTCTATAATGGATCTAATGAGTGATGAGTAGAGGGGAACAATGACCTCTTTTTTTCTGCATGAGAAACCTTTTGTGATGATGTGTGCCATGTAGAAGGATTTCCTGACTACTGTGGTGATGTGATTATCAAAGGAGAGACTACTGTCCACCTGTGTCCCAAGGTCTCTTATCACACTTTCGGTGTTAAGTATACTACCGCCTATGTAGTAGTTGATGGGTACAGAGTTTTTACCAAAGGGGATGACAATGCACTTTTTGGCATTGAGCTTGAGGCCATGGCTTTGACACCAGACATCTATCTCAATGAGGCCCTTTTGTAAGATGTCCACATTGTTAGTAGTTTCAGTTATGGCTCCTAGTTTGCAGTCATCTGCGAACTTCATTAGCCAAAGACCTTCTGTGTTTGCCTGTACTTCAGGGAAGTAGATACCAAACAGGACTGGACCCAGGACTGAATCCTGTGGTACTCCACTTGTCACTGGTCTGAAGTCGAATTTGGAGTCTGCTACTTTCACAGTGTGGGTTCTGTCAGTGAGCCAGTTGGCAACCCATCTAGTGACATGGGGATTTATACCTAGTTTAGTGAGTTTATCTATAATTCCAGAGTGGGGGATGGTGTTGAAAGTCTTGGCAAGATCTAGATAGGCTGTGTGAACCACCTTACCCTTGTCTATGGCTTTGGTGACTGCTTCAAAGATGTCTATCAGGTTTAGGAGACATGATCTGCCTTTTACAAACCCGAACTGGTTGGGGTCCAGAGTTTGGAGATTACCAATGTCTTTGTTTATAAGTTCCATGATGATACATTCCATGGCCTTGCAGACCAGGCTCATCAGGCTAATGGAGCACTAGTTCCCGGGGTCCGTGGTGGCTCCCCCTTGTGTAGTGGGATAACCGTCACTGTGCACCATTCAGCAGGCACAAAGCCTGAGGTGAAGCTATGATTGAACATGGTACTTAGGTCTGGTGCCAGTTTGTTTTGTAGTTTGTGTAGAACGCAGCCTGGGATGTTGTCTGGTCCCATGGATGCTGTGTTCTGGCTTTGGTGGGTGTGGTTTTTACCTGTGCAGCCATGATTACAGGAAATTTCCATTCTTCCGGTATAGAGATGGGCTCTTTAATGGGTGAGAGGGGGGTAAAGTTAGCATTGAACCTATCCGCCAGGATGTTGGCAATATCAGTTGGGTCTGTATATTTAGTGCCATTGTGCTGTAACTCAGAGCAGATCTGAGTGTTGCCATTGAGATTCTTGACATAGCTATAGAAAGCTTTGTGGTTGTCTTTAGAATCAGTGGCAATTTTATTTTTGTAACTAGGTTTGGAGGATTTTATCAGGGATCGCAGCTTCTTACTGAGGCTGACCAGGAAGCTCCTCCACTCATGGATTTTACTCTCTGTTGCAACAGTTTCTTCCTTCTGTTGTACAGTTTATTTATGGCAGGGGACCACCAGATTGGCTTCCTTTTTTTGGAGGACAGCATCTTGGTTCTTTTTGGGATAGCATGATCCATGCACTCATGTAAGTGCTTATAAAGTGCAATTGTGTAGGATTCAGTAGTCGTAACTGTATTGTCCATCTGCATGGGTGTCATGAAGTTCACCACTTCTGTCTTAAGAAGCATGAAGTTGGCTTTGGAGAAATTTGTTAACATGGTTTCCTTAATGGGGGGTGTTGGCAGAATGTGGATATGTAGGGTAATTAGCTTATGGTCAGATCGGACCAATGAGGCGTTGACTTCAGGTGTGGAACACCTGTCACTCAGGACAAACCAAACCCCGTAACCAACACAAATAACCACAAAGTGAGCTAAATGCTACTCATTACCAGAAGTCTCAGCCTCCAAATGCACACACTCGAGGCACTTCTCAGTATGGAGAATATTGATATCTGTGCAGTAACAGAAACCTAGTTCAAGGCTCCAGAGATCACACCAGCACTAACAGGATACTACTCATTCCATACCTTTCAGCATCAAAACCTGGATCATAGCACATCTGGTGGGGATGTATCCATATTCATCAAGGATACCTACACCTCTCTCTACATCCTCTCTACAGGATATGTACCCATAGAATGTTGGACAGCAACGTTCTTCCCACTCCACAGGGGTGGGGCCACAAAAGACCCTTGGCATTCCCGCTCTATGAACCTGACGAGTCTGATCTACAAGGCAATGGAGCCAATCGTAATGGAAGTCATAATGGATGGTGGCCTAATGGTTAAGGTGTTTTCCTTACAAACACAAGGTTCAGGGTTTGAGTCTCACAAGGGATAATTGGCTAGGCTTAAAATGGATCGCAAGGGCAGTTAGCTTAGTACAAACCTATGAACAATAAAGACATTGGGAACTTTCACACAGTTGAGCACACCCCGTTTGGCTTTGTCAAATGCAGATCATGCCTCCTGAACTGGGTGGATTTTTTTGAGACAGTTACCCAGGCTACAGATGATTGAAAGGAGCTCCACACAGCCTACCTGTAATTCGCTAAGGCCTTTGACACCATTCCCCAGACAGGTATCATAGAAGAACTCACCAACCTGGGCATAAATCCATACATCACAAGATGGATTGCAAACTGGCTCACAGATAGATCCCACAAATTAAGACTTGCTGGCTACATGTCAGTCTCTGAACCGGTAACAACTGGTGTCCCCCAGGGTTCAGTCCTGGGGCCCCTCCTGTTTGGTATAGACTTCTCAAAAGTACATGCCAACACAGCAGGGTTGTGGTTGACTAAGTTTGCTGGGAACTGTAAAGTGTTTGCCATAATAGATTCCCCGGATGACACAAATATTCTCCAGAAGACACTCTATGAGACAGATGTGTGGTGTCAGCATCATGGCCTCAAGCTCAATGTGAAAGAATGCATAGTATTCCCCTTTGGGGAAACAAAGTACCCACAAGCTACCACATAGGTGTTACCCCCTAAAAACTGACAAGGTAATAAGGGATCTGGGGACACAAGTAGATAGTCATCTTTCCTTTGACAACCATGTGCCAAAGTGATAAGGAAATCCTATGTGGCCCACCTAATCAACAAAGGGTTTGCATCAGGATCAAAAGAGATAGTGGTGGCCCTCTACTCTTAAGTCATCAGACCCATCATTAAGTACAATGCACCATTTTGGATGTACTCAACTAAGCAT
Source organism: Protopterus annectens (assembly GCF_019279795.1). NCBI lineage: Eukaryota > Metazoa > Chordata > Ceratodontiformes > Protopteridae > Protopterus > Protopterus annectens. Next base: position 1,761,018,907 of record NC_056739.1, read on the forward strand.
ATCCAGCAGCTGGAGAGACCACAGAGGTACCTCACCAAGATGATTACTGGCCTCAAACAGTTGTGTTATACAACACAACTGGTAAAACTAAATGTGTTCTCCGTTGCGTACCACCTACTCAGAGGCACACTCTGCCTAACATACAGAGCCATGTTCAACACATAACTGTTGTACATGCTCCATCTACAGATAACAAAATTGAGTCACACTACACACTTCAGGGACATGAACCTCATCACAACAATGTATACAACATGCTGGTGGGATAGAGTACCATCCCAGACACTTGCCTTACTGTGGAACAAAGTCCCAATGTACATCAGACAGAGCCCCTCGCTGACACTCTTCAACAGGAACCTTGATGGGTGGATGGGAAACAATTAACACCAGGCATCACATCAGCAGCCCCACTAGAAAGGGGCTTAGGGTACTAACTATTAGAACTAGGGCTTAAGAGACTAACCAATGGGGTGGTAAAAGCTGCCCAACTTGCCTAGGCTAATATATGCCTTTGTGAAGATAGTCTGCTACATACCTATGAACCTATGTGACAGGTACATGTCTACAGATAGTAGATGTGTACTTCATTGTACAGTAATGTTGTACAGTAGGCACATGCACCACATACACTATAATGCTTACAGATACTGGTGGCTATTATGTACAGTGGGTGAGATGTGCACCTCATGTCTTTTGTGCCATTGGGATGTGTGCTGGGTGAGGCAGTCCTGGACGGCTCCCTGTCATGGTCACCCTGTTACACATGTCTGCCCATCTATCTTTGGCTTATTATACTGTGTTCCTCCTACATATATATAGGTACATAGGTAGGTAATAGGCCTGAAGGCATATATTAGTATGGCCAGAGTGTGCAGCTATCACCACACATGGGCTTAGTTCCCTATGCCTCTGTGTAGTAGAGCTGATGAAGTAATCCATGGTGTGACAGTTCAGTTTCACATACACTCATCAAGGCTCCTCTGGAAGAGTGTCAGTGATGGACTCAGCTTAATGTAGGTTGGGAGCCTGTTCCAAAGCAAGGGAAGTCTGTGAGTTAGTAATGTATCCTTCCAACATTGTTGTGATGATTATATCCCTAGAGCGTGTGGCACAGTGAGCTTGGGTTTACTGAGCATGTACATCAGTTCTGAATTGGACATGGATCTGTCTGTTGGGCAGAGATCGCCTGAGTAGACAGTATGCAACAGAGTACAGATTGAGATACTTCAGTCTTGTTGCATAGGGCAACTGTTTGAGGCCAGTAATCCTCTTGTTGAGGTACTTCAGTGGTCTTTCCAACTGCTGAAGGTGCCTAGTCAGATTAATCGCAAGTGTGCCATGGTACTCTCTGATGGGTCTGATGACTGATGAGTAGAGGGAACCTCCTTTAACCTACATACAAAGACTTTGGCAATTTGTTGGAGCACATAGCATGATTTTCTAAGCACTTTGTGAATGTATTTCTGGAAGTAGAGTTGACTATCCACGTGTCCATAGATCCCTTATTATTACCTCCATATTTAGGGTGTTGGCACCTATGTGGTATTTGTATGACTGTTGCTCGTGGCCATAATTTTGACACCACATCTGTCTGACTGAGACCCTTTTAAAGGATGCCTCTGTTGTCCCAAACATCGATTATGACAACCTTATTGCAGTCATCCACAAACTTTGCTAACCATAGCCCTCGTGCGTTTGACTGTATTTCTGAAAAGTATATACCAGACAGGATGGGTCCCAGGACTGAGCCATGGGGGACAGCAGTTGTTACCAACTTACAGTCCAACAGGGAGACCACGATTCTTACCTTGTGGGATCTATCTGTGCCCCAGTTGTCAATCCATCAGATGACATACATGTTTATGCACAGGTTGTTGATTTTGTGGATATGACATGTGTGTGGGATGTTGGAAAAGGGCTTTTCAAGGTCTATGTAGGCTGTGTGGAGCTCATTTCATTGATGTATGTCCTGGGCAACTTCCTTGAAAACTGTCTAACAGGTTTAGGGACCATGATCTGCCCCTGACCAAACCAAAATGGGTAGAGTTGGGTGTTGTAGGCTCCCAATAGCTTTGTTTTTGAGTTCCATAATGATGGACTCCATGGCCTTGCAGATCAGGCTTATTAGGCTTATAAGACAATAGTGTCCATGTTCTGTTGTGCACCAACACTTGTGGAGTGTGCCAAATGTTGCTGTAACCCATTCAACAGTTTCATATCCTCTACAGAGGGTGAGTCTCAACAGACTGTTCAGGTGCAGGGGTCTGTTTGTTTTGGAGTTCACATATGACACAGCCAGGGACACCATGCCATCCCATGGTTTTTAGGTTTGGATAGAACTGTTTAACCATTGCATATGTGATTTCTGGCTTTTCACAATCTCCAGGTATGGTAATGGGCCCTTTTGTAAGTGTGTGTGGGGGTAAATATGTATGAACCTGTCTGACAAGATGTTGGCAATGTCAGTCATGTACATGTATTCATTTACACTTTGCACTGACTCAGAACATATATGAGTTTACATTGATATTTATGACATATCTAAAGAAAGCTTCATGGTTCTCTATGGACTCTTTGGCATTATTTTTGCCAGAACATGGCTTGGATAATGTTAGGAGTGCTCATTGTTTCTTGATGATACTGATCTGAAATGTATTGATCTTCTTTGGATTTTTACTTTCTTTGAACAACTTTAAGTACTTGTAATACATAGTTTGATTATGACAGGGGTCCAATATATTATATGGGTCTGTTTTCATATCACTGTGTGCGCAAGGCAGGATTGATGAATAGTGACATGTGTCTGGAGTAAGAATTGCAACTGCCAGATATGTGTGTCCCACTGCTGTACTCAGACATGGCCTAAGTGTGTGTGCATGCTCAGTATGACCTTTCAGTATGTTGTTGACTGTCATTTGCTTTGTTTGTTTAAGTGTGTGAACATGCCCATTTTTTCAGTATGTTGTTGACTGACATTTTTAAATGTGTTTGTGTGTGAGCATGCCCACTATGGGCATATATACATATATATATATATATATATATATACATATATATATATATATATCTATATACTATATATGTGTGTGAAAATTCAAGTTGGTTTTTACTTCAGGGCTCACCTTTGTGTTGTACATCAACAGGAAGCACGCTGTGCTTGCAGGGCTTCCATGAGTCAATTTGCATAGACGTATCAACATTTCTGCATACAGTGAGGGGGTCAGCTATTATTTGTACATTTCACCTGATTGTTACTGTAGGTGTACATAGGATGAGGGGTACACCTGACACTTATACACATTTGCTAGGCCTGCACTGCTATGTCATGTACTCCATTTCAGTCTGTACTGTTGCCTATCATACTGGCTTGAGGCATACCACTGTACTACAGACCTTAGCTTCCAATTACACGCATATTAGTTTGTGTCTTCATAGCCTACCCAACCCACATCACACTGCCTGGCCTGCTGTTATCTGTCTGCATAGGCCTGGGGGGAGGTTACTCATATGCCTCTTCAGAGGGCATGATACAGCATTTGTTTGTGTTTGTGTTTGTCTACAATTGTCCTGCTGGCTGTGACTGTTAGGTATGTGACCCCCCCCAACTGGTATGTGTGAGTGACTTAAGTTGTGTCTGTGCCTGTGAAATGCTGTCATGGCTTAGTGGTTCTACTGTGACTATAGTGCACAGTATCCTGAGTTTGAGCCCTGTCACTGCTTTTTATTTTCCTGCTGTTCAGACCTGACTGGTTAAGGAACAGTAAAGCAGGTGTGAGCATGTTTACCCAACTTTGCTCGACTTTGCCTGACTTTGCCCAACATTGCTCAACGTTGCCAGACATTGCGTTGGTTAGCGCAGTGCGCAGCTACATGCAATTGGATTAAATATGCTCGATACTGGTAAAATGTACTTAGCAGTGCTTTATATTACATAAAATAGGGCACTCATGCCTCAGGTGGTGCTGCAAGGCTGCCTATGTCGGATGCACTTAGTACACTCCCTATACATGTTTGAAAACAGGTAGCGTCAAGTTAGGCATTCCTTTTACTGTATATGCGAGTCAGAGAGAGGTGTCATTTCCAGGGTTCCTACTGAGTCAGTTTATGTGCTATACGTTGCCTCTTTGCCAAGGCCAGAGCATACTGGGCACGCCTCCTTCTGCCTACTGGGGCAGACTCAGGTTGCTCCTCCTCCGAATCATGCTGTGCCTGTGCAGGCTTTGGCAATGACGGGGGGGGGGGGCTGTTTGGCCCTCCCCATGCTGTTCCTGCTGCAGCTGTTTCTGCAGGATCATATTGTGTAGCATGGCACATACCATAACAATATGGGTACATGTAGCTGGTGAGTACTGCAAGGCTCCACCAGATGTGTCCAGGCACCGGAACCGTGACTTGAGCATCCCAAACACATGCTCAATTATGTTTCTTGTTTGTGCGTGTGCCTCATTATGGAGTTCTTGTTCAGGTGTGTGTGTGCATTTCTGATGGGTGTCATCAGCCACGGCTCCAGTGCATATCCAGCATCCCCCATCAGGGATGTCCCCATTGGCAATTCTTTGGTACAGCTGTGTCAGATGCCAGATGTGGGAATCGTGATAGCTTCCAGAGCAGCCAGCACACACATTCATTATTATACCCTGGGCATCGCATACGATCTGGCAGTTGATGGAGGGGAAGCTCTTGCGGTTGATGTAGACCCTACCCCGCTCACCGGGTGGTGCTTTGATGCATATGTGCATGCAGTCTATTGCACCCACTACCTCAGGGTATTTTGCTATTTGGTAGAAAAGATGCATATTGCTGGCCAATGCCTCATGGGAATTGGGGAAATATACATGGTACATGTGCTGACATGGCATCCAGGATCTAGTGGAGTACCCTGGATGCTGATTCCTGTGAAATCCCCATCATAACACCAGTTGGTCTTTGGATGGTATCTGTAGCTAGTATACTTAGGCCAACACATACCTTGGTATCCACTGGGATGGGTTCCCCTCTGTTGGTTCTGTGTGAGGCATGGCTGGCACAGCTCAACAATTTACTGTAGGAGGTCTCTGTTCACCCTATAGTGCTCCACTATCTCCAGCTCATGTAGCCCCTGGTAGGTTACCCTGGGTCTGTACACTCTTCTCTGTCTCCTCACTGTGGGTTGCTCAGCAGCATTCACAACATCACCACCCTCAGCACCTTGCACATGTTGGTTAATGATAGCAAGAGAAGCCCCTAACATTTTGTCTGATTTAAGTTTTTTAAGCTTTTCCTCTTTGTATACTGCAGTGTTGCAGAGTTCTTGGGAAAAAACAGGGGGGATGCTGTTTGCAGAGATTAAAGTGTTGGGCTGGGCTAGTCTGCTGCCTGTGTAATTGGCTGATTCTGATAAATTTCACCTGGCAGCTCTGCTAGTTCTCCTTGGTTAACTTCCTACTGCTTTTTTCCTTCCTTTTGCCTTTCTGTTTCCACCCGGGGGAAGCGCCGCATAAACAAGTGCAAATGCGCGCGCACTTGCGCACACACTGTGTGCATGTTTGCAAGGAGTTTCCAGTCTTTTAACATTGCGCACTTTTGGTTTAAGGTTTTCAAATAGGACAACTGCAGGCACTCCTCTTGCAATCCTGAGCAACTCAAAGCAAACATAAGCCACTGTGCTCCAATTAGCTTACAGCCTGTGTGACACACCCCCTCATGATGTTACCTATATTCTACTCTACTACTCACCTACTCCTACTCTTACTCTCTTGGGACATGGCTCACATGCTGGGGAAAATTGGGATTCACTATCCTTATCCTCTTTTGCATAGGATTGCCTACTAATGCATAGTTAGATCTCTCACACTGAGCTTCCCCTCCTTAGCAACCACAAATCAGAGGTCATGTTGTCTTCAGCCTGCCATTCACCTGCATGGCAGAATAAGCTTTTTAGTGAAAATGCCTATCTATGGCTTTTTTTTAATTATTTTTCTGTTTTTATAAGCACAGCATGTTTGCACGGTGCTGCGCTATGCTTAAACATTGGAGATCGGGGGAAAAAAATTTACATTTTTATATTTTTAAACATTTATAAATGCCAATGGCCTTATATTTGGCCATTGGCATGCTTCCTCAACTGTATGCATCCTTTATTTGAAGCTGTCATAGCTTCATTTAGCTAGCTGCAGAACTGTACTCTGTTACCAATGGAGTACATTTCTGCAGCTAACAGTAATCTTCCACGGACAGGTTAGTGTTTCCTGGATCTCAAATTTACCTCATTTACATGGTTTTCACCAGCAAATGAGGTAATTTGCATACCATGATGCTGTCCATGCAAGAGTAGCTTTAGCAGCTCTCGTGCATGCCCCTGCCGGCTGTACCTGGATTGCACGGCAGACATATTGCCGGTGTGAGCTCCTATACTCTTCTTGCACTCTGTGAAAGCTTTCGTAAATCCGGTCCATTATCTTGAAAATTAACTGAGTCGAACTGAAAGATTTATTTAATTATGGCGGAAATGTAATGTTCAAATTAAGGACAGTTATCCATTTAAGTACTTGTCTCATATCACCAATATTTGTCTGAAGAGGTACACCACATAAAACATAAAGCTGTGTTTTTTTCCTGAATGCTGCTAGGATTCACTTTTTTACATTTCGTTTGATACTGTTTTAAATACACCAATTATATGCATATTTCAGCCCTTGTTGAAGCTATTTTATATTAGTGGATATAATGATAGCAGTGCCCAACTTGTAGTCCTCAGCAAACCTAGCCAGCCACACATCTAGGATATTGGCTTGGATATCTGAAAAATAAATGCCAAACAGGAGAGGATCTATCAGTGATCCATGTGGTACTGCACTAGTTTCAATTTTAAAACTGGAGGGGTACCAGTAGCTTTCACAACTTTGGAAAGACAATTTCCAATCCATTGGACAATCCAGGGATTTACATTAAGATTGTTATTTAATTTTTCAACCATGTTAGGTAATGTAAAAAGCCTTGTCTAGGTCAAGACAGGCAGCTGGCATGGAATTACCACTATACATGTCTCTATATCCTTTGCATAGAAATTTACTAGATTAAGGAGACATAATCTGGCCTTTACAAAACCAAACAGAGTGGGGACAAAGAGCATTTAAGTTACCTGTATCCACATAAATTAGTTATACTGTGATGCATTCCATGGCTTTACATATAAGGTTGGTGATGTTGATGAGCATATAAATATCTGGGTCTGGAGAGATGCAACCATTGTGTAGTAAAGTTACAGTGGCTGTTCTCCGGGCATCGGGTACAGATCACATGGATGGGATAAATATGAGCAGTTCAAGTAGAGTCTGAGATAGTGGATATTTGGCACTAAAGAGAATATCACCTGCTATTTTATGTGGTCACATGGAAATAAAAAGTTAAGCCTTTAACAGGGATTATAAGCCTTGTCCTAAGGTGATTTCAAGAGAACTTAGATTTTCATGGATAGTGAGGACAACAGTGTTGGTAGGTGGGATAAATGTATCCCAAATTTGACTGCCAATATATTGACTATATAGTTAGAATTAGAATGAGTTGTATTTAATACAGAGTTCTGACATCTCAGCTGTGTGAACACACTGCTACCAATGCAGAGTTTCAGAATTTATGCATAGGTTCACCATCTTTTGAGTGTGTTTATGACGTAGTTTGAAAGAGTATCACCCTGTGCTCTTCCACCATGACTGGTCTTCTTTCTTCTGCAATTCACCGCAGGAGTGCACTGTCTCTAAATGTAAGATCTTTGAAAATTATTTGTCATTGTTTGGAAGCTCCTTGCTTAAGTGGTCTGAGAGGATGGTGTCAACATTCTACTTGAAGTGGGTAGCCTACCTTCATCTTTAGGAATTTTGGTAAATAAAACTGGAGGTATTTTATTAAATCTCATCTTTCTATATTTTTTATAGGCTTGTTGAACAAATATTGCACCATCTTTGTCTACTTTCCAGGTATTCTAACATGATAATTGGTTCCTGGAAATCTACATGGTATATTGATGTTGTCTTCTGTCCATGACACGTCTGAATTTGAGAGTCTTGTTTCTTTACTTCATGTCCTAGGCATTATTGCATTTAGTTGCAATATTTGCTTATTTATTCTGATTATTTTCTTCTTTCATTTCTGCTGTGATACAAAACACCTTTGTGATTACCTCAGATTACTGACCAGTGTTTTGGTCTTGGCTGTTGCTGTGTTGCACTCTGGGAAGGTCAGCTTTGTTTGAAACCTACTGTTTGAAATCACAGCCAGCAAAAGGATAGTGATTTTGTTACCTGGCTAGTGGAACTGAATAAAAGTGCACACACGGGATGGGGATAGGTGCGCCCCTCCAACACCTAATGTTACTGCCATGCATGGCTGCACCCACCCTATACTTACTGCAACTGCTATGCATAGCTGCACCTAACCAACACCTACTGTTGCTCATATGCATAGCTGCACCCACCCAATGCCTACTGTTACTATGTCTAGCAGCACCCACCCACTTATACCTACTATTATTGCTATGCATAGCTGCACACCACCTACTTTGTTATGCAGCAACAGCTGCACCCCCACCCAATACCTACTGTTACTGTTGTGCATAGCTGCACCCACCCAACACCTTCTGTTACTGCTCTGCATAGTTGCACCTACCCAATACCTACTGTTACTGTTATGCATAGCTGCACCCACCCAACACCTACAGTAATTACTATGCATAGCTGCACCCACCCAACACCTACTGTTACTGCTATTAATAGCTGCACCCATCCAACACTTACTGTTACTGCTATGCATAGCTGCACCCACCCAATATCTACTGTTACTGCTGTGCACAGCTGCACCCACCAAACACCTACTGTTATTGCCATGCATAGCTGCACCCACCCAACACCTGCTGTTGCTGTTATGCATAGCTGCACCTATCCTTTAATTTCTGTACCCTTACCTACGCATGCATCCACTGAAACCCACATGTCTTTTGGCATGTACTACCATCTAGTATCCTATAGTTAAAACTTGATTCTTCTCTCACAGACAGACAGAACTGTACCATCCTGCATGATGGGGACCCCGTACACATATGTCCAGTCATGTTCCTCTCTCTTCCTGACATCTACCACACGGTTTGTTGTTGTTGCTGAGGTAGTTTAGCAGGTGAAACTCCATCCTTTACTCTCTAAACTCCACATATACACAACTATTATTCACATCTTAGTTATACAGTAGTATGCAATGCTAGCAAGGTAATTATATCAATGGAGCACAATCGGCTATGAATCTCTGCTTGTGCATAATGCACTATCCATGCATGCAAACATGAACTGTAAATTTCATGGCTAGCACAAACCATGTGAACTGTAAAGTCAGGCATATGGCTTATATGTGCACACAGTATCACAGTGCAGCATTAAGTTGCATGACATGCGATTCACAAACCTGCATCAGTGCATGCATGTTTACCATATTACTCCTTGAGTGGCCAAATAAGTGACCCTGGAATGCTTAGCAAGTGGTAATAGTAGAAGCAGTAAGATTTTCATGTTCTTCCTGCATGAAACTTTAAGTGGCCCCCACTTGGCAGTATGATGTTTTTGGGATATTGTATATGCCTGATATGAACTGGACCTGGTGTTGTGCAATACCTATAGCATCACCCATCATCCATGGCATCACACATAGTAATAATTAGCACCATCATTGTCATGATAACCTAAGGCACCATCTTGCTGCTCCAGCAGTGGAAGTCAAAAATTCATGACAGCTAGTCAGAGACATACTGTAGCATTTACATTTTCGGTACAATCATTGTACAAGTATGCATTCACAGTATGAGATTTGTTTTGTAGCTGCATAGGAGCACTGGATACATTAACAGCTGGTTGTCTATATGTTTTATATCAGCCCAATATACAACTGCAACTGTGTTTTTTTGCATAAGTGTGTAATTAATATTTCCCATTGAAGCGTCCTACTGCAGGTCCACTTATGGAAGAAGATGAGAGGACTTGCACATCTCACTATTTTCCATCTACTGTTTCTTGCACACATTGTACTGCACACACACACACACACACACACACACACACACACACACACACACACACACACACACACACACACACACACACACAAGCACACACATGCACACTTCTTTTCTTTCCTTTGGTCACTATGATCATCTATGTGACCCTTCTTATGGTCCTCTGCTGCCATTTGCAGCTATAAGTTGCTGCATTGCTTATGGGGCTATACACTCACTGACTTGAGAGCAATATGTGCCTTTGCTCTAAATCCATCATGTCAGCCATGTTTATTGCTGTAGGACTGCTTGTGTCATATACTTGCATATCATTGGTCATTCTTCTACTGCTGTGACTCTGTTTTCTAATGTTGTCCTTTCCTCATTATGATGGCACTACCTCCTGAACCTCTACAACTCCAATTGTCTCTCCAGCGATTCTCACAGCAACCACCTTAAATATTAGTACTGCACTTGCCACTGAATCCCATTTGTTGTCTTTCAACCATCCAAGTGTCGCAGCAGGCCTTCTAAGTACTGTGTCTCAGTATCAACAATTCAAAATGGTGATAAAACAACATGCAATTACTGTATAAGGCAACAGCTTTCTAATCTTATTGGAAAATCTTGTAAACACCTGGGATTTGGGCTATACGAGTACTTGTAAAAGGTTATAGTGTACACATTTGAATTCTATTTGTGCAAATGCTGTTTTTTTCTTTGTGGGTGTGGTTTACCCCTCCTGCTTGTTAACCATTAGACTAAATTTCAGTCTGGTGAGAGCCATATGAGAGGGGTCATCATCCAGGCAGCAATTCATGGTGGATTACTCTTTTTATTTATTTTTTTACACCTAGCATTAATGAACATGCACTTGGTAAGATGCAAGGGAGGGGATGTTTAATGGGCTGACCATGGAGGATATCCTTCAGTTCCAAAGTGGACACTGTCTCCATATAGCTCTGCCCCTCCCCCTCTAACATCAGCTTTCATCTCTAGAGTCTCCACCAGGGAGATCACACCACCCTGTGTAAATCAAGTGCATGCAAGCCCTATGCCCCAGGAAAAGGCAAGCAAGTCACCCCCCTTCAGTCATCCTCCAACCTGCCTGGCTTCTCCTTTGTTGAGGCTGCTAACTGAACCTCAATCTTCTGGGTCACACAATGGTTTTATCATTTTATACCATGCAGCCAAGCTGCAACCTACTGATTTGGTTAAGAAAAAAATGTCCAGAAAGCATTATTTAAACACACTTTTGTAAGAGCAGAGACCTCCAATAATATTTTTTATTTTATTTTATTTTATTTTACATTTGTTGACTGGGCTAGTCTAGCTGGATACATGTCCTTTTTCAGTAGTGGCCCGGGGAGATAAGCTCCAAGACATGGTGTAAATACAATAGTACAAGTTCAAACAACACAGAAAAAAATATCAATATACTAATAAAAATAGCAACTTTAAAAAGGAAATAAGACTCATCAACAATGGTATTAAGTAATTAACAGTACAGAATTTGTAACAGAATATATTATTGAGGAAAAAAAAATCATAAAACAGTGAAATTTCAAGTATGGAGACATATCAGGTTAGGTCATAGTAAAACAAAGGAAGTTAGGTGAGTAGTAATGTAGCAAAGGAGTTACTTAAGAAGAGAAAGTAAAAAGAGGATATAAAAAGAAAAGGGGTAGATAAGAAAAGTATGATAAGATGGAAAAAAGTAGCAGAGGCTAGTAAGCACTGGATAGGTTAGATAACTTAGTAGAGGTAGATGACTAGTCTGGTTTTGAACAGGGGCATAGCCAGTGAGTTTTGAGGAGAAGTTTAAGTCTATTTTTAAAGAGAGATAATGAGGTGAGTGAGGAGAGGTCACAAGGGAGAAGATTCCAGGATTTACCTACAGAATTAGAGAAAAGGGAATCCCCAGCTCTGTTGTTAGGTTTAGTGGTGTGGACTAGTAGTTTTGAGATGAGCGAAGGACTTCAGATTTGTGTAGGGGGTGATTAGGGGAGATAAACTTGGAGTATTAGAAGGTTTATAAAGGATGTTGTGGGCAAGGGTGAGTTGGTGAAATTTAATCAGGTGTTGTAGTTCTAACCATCCTAGCTGTTTTAGGTTAATGCAATGATGGGTTCTGAATGGGTTACCTGTAGCAAATCGTGCTATGTTATTATAAGCCATTTCCAGTTTGTTGAGGTTATTCTTGGAGAGATTAGTAAAAATGGGAGAGGCATAAAGGAGTGTAGAGATCAAGTGTGTGTGGGCAATTGTAGTTTTAGCAGTGGGGGAAAGGAAGGGTTTTATCCTGTAGAGGGTACTGATTTTTTTATTAACAGTCTTTATGGTATTATTGATGTGGATGTCAAAGCTGAGATTATTGTCAATGGTAACACCGAGTAGTTTGGTGGTAGAGTCAGGAGATATAATAGTATCATTGGTAGATGTTACTGAGAATTGGAGAGGGGAGGACTTATGAGTAGGCGTGAAGAGGAGAAGTTTGTTTTTTTTTAGGGTTCAAGAGGAGGCAAAGCTGAGAGAACCATTGTTCAACTATGTTGAATACTTTTTGGGTGAGAGCATGAAGGTCATGGGATGATGTAGCTGAACATAATAGGGTTGAGTCATCAGCATATTGTATGCAGGTGGCTTGTGGGATAGCTAGATGAAGGTCATTAATAAATATAGAGAAAAGAAGAGGCCCAAGTATGGATCCCTGAGGGACTCTTAAGGTAACAGGTAGAAGGGTGGATAAAGTGTTTTGCCAAAGTACTGCTTGTTGTCGGTTGTCAAGGTAGAATTGGAACCATTTTATGGAAAGTGGGTCTAATGAGAGAGATTTCAGGATGTTTAAGAGAATTTGGTGGTTTACCATGTCGAATGCTTTGGACAGGTCGATGAATAGAGAAGAAGAAAGGTTATTCAGGTTTTGGTGCCTGTTAAAATAGTCAGTGAAAGACAAGAGGGCAGTGGTAGTGCTGTGTGAGGGTCTGAAACCATGTTGACAGTTGGAAAGTAAGTTATTTTCAGTTAGATGGTGGAGTAGTTGCTTATGGATACAGTTCTCCATAATTTTAGCTAGGGGAGAAAGTAGGGCAATGGGGCGATAGTTTGATATTTCTGTGGAATGTCCTCCTTTATGTAGGGGGATTATGTGGGAGACTTTCCATACGGTGGGGATGTAACCTTCAGTAATTGATCTATTTATCAATATGGAAATAGGATAGGCTATGGCCTTGGATGATATCTGTAGATATTCAGAAGGCAGTAGGTCTGCAGAAGGAGAGCATGGTTTCAGTTTATTCAAAAGGGTTTGAATAAATGAGGTTGTAACAGGTTTGAAATGAAAAGGGGGTGGTGGGGTTGAGGAGTATGAGGGTATTGTGAAGGTATTAGGTGATAGTTGACTGGCTAGTAATTGGATAGTATCTGTAAAAAAGGTATATATGATATAAATGATTCACTCCTTGAAACTCTTCCATATAATAATCAAACATGAGAATGCTAGGCCTTTGTGGAGAAATGATATCCCCCTTGTAGTATAAACATATATCTCTCTCTAAATATATATGTGTATATATATATATATATATATATATATATATATATATATATATATATATATATACACACACACACACACACACACACGCACACACACACACACACACACACACACACACACACACACACACACACACACTCAGGAAAGCTGATATGTGGAGAATGAGATATCACCAGTGAATGGAATATATGTTTTCTAGGAAAACAGATTGTTGAGCAAGTTGATGAGATACATTTCTGAACTAGTTGGAAATGATATAATGGTTAATAAGGGAAATGAGTTCATCATATCATGCATATTTTACAATGATGGTAAATAGTAAGGAAACTGATGCTTGGTGGGCACATGGTGAAAAACTGGCAATTTTTTGAAGTGATGTTAAAGGAGTAGATACTGTCAAAGTAAATTTAAATGATAAGAATGAAAGAGCTAGTAAGGGGTTACAGACTGGGAACAAATTAAACTGGTATTGGAGGATTATTTTTTTTACAACAAGAAGAGTATGTGTGTGTGTGTGTGTGTGTGTGTGTGTGTGTGTGTATGCATATGCATCTATCTAGCTATATATATATATATATATATATATATATATATATATATATATACACACACACACACACACACACACACACACACACACACACACACACACACACACACACACACACACTCAGACACCCCCCACACACACACACACACACTCACACACACAAAAAAAAAAACTATAAAAATTCCAAAACAGCCAATAGTGTGAATAAGGAAGTAGTAAAGCTGCTGTAGGGCAGGTGTATAGATATCAAGGTTTGGAATAGCCTGGTGGAAGAAATTCAGTTTTATAAGCTTTTGGCAGTAGTTAAACAGATGAGCAATAGAAAGATGCTGGGAAAGGATACCTTTATAGGGTAGCCTTATCGAGGAAGAGAAAATGCAGTGGATCAGTACTTGTAGGAAATATACAGTGAGGGATCCCAAATAGGAGTTTTGCTAAACTCCTTTACAAGAGCAGTAATGGCCCTGATCCCAAAGACAGGGCAAGATATGATAGATTTAAGAAATGATCATCTTATATCCTGGATTAACATGGATGCTAGTACACTTGCTATCGTACTTAAGCTTAGAAAATGTTGTTCCAAGTCTGGTGGAGGATGGGCAATGAGGGCTCATGAATAGATGAATTACAAAAGGAAGTTGGTGATTGTTAAGAGAATGTATAGAGGCGGTAAAACGGTGGGGGCTAGAATGCACAGGGGATTTTTTATTTGATATAAGAAAAGCCATTGATGTGGTGAAATGGAGTTTAAAATTTTAAAAAAGATCGGTGTTGGTCTGAGGGTTAAATGATGGGTTAAAGTTCAGTATAATGCACCTAAAATATGTCTGTTACTCAATAGAGATTTAACAGAAGAAATGAATGTGGAAAAGGTAGAAGTCCAGGATGACATTTTCCCCACATCTGTTTGTATTACTCATAGAAGTCTTAGCTCAGAGAGAGGGCTTTTCTAAATATAATGCCAAGGAGATGGAAGATTTTCACATTAGCCCAGCTGACTGCATGCTACTAACTGATAGCTTATACTTTGTTAACCAGAAATTTACAAATGTATTTCAATGGTTTAAGATGGATTCAGATTTGTAATGTAATTGTTCTAAAATGATTCAGTTATGTGCTGGAAGGGCAGTGACAAGTGTGGTGAAAGGTCTGGTTGTTGATGAGTAAGGGATCAAGAATTGTGGGATTAGGGTTTGGGAGACTTTGGATGATACAGTTATATATAATTAGAAGGAGCGGATGCAGCACATTTTGGTGCTGTCTGTCAAATGGAAGTATAAGGTCAGTGTTGGAAGAAAATATCATCCAAAAGATGATTTTACCAAAGCCTTTATATTTGTTTAGGCATTCCTTTACTGAGGGGAGGAGCAAACTGATTTAGAAGATTCAAGTGTGCTATGACAGGTTCACAAGGAATGGTAAAGGAAGTTGTTTTGTGAAGGAAAGTTAAGCAAAGTCCACTTCCTAGTTGACAGCATGCTGCTACAAGCAAAAAAGGCAAAAGACAAAAAAAACACGGATCCAAACCAAGCTTGCAGGAATATTCTAGTTTTATTTTAAATACAGATTAAAGTCTTTCATCTCAATATAAAACGACTTCAGATGTGGAAAATGAATTGCTGCATAATTTATCATTTTTTGGTGTCTCTAAAAATGAGATAAGGCAAAGTAAGGGGGAAGATTTTTTGCCAATGCAGTGGAAAGACACAATGCATGAACATTGTAAGCTTTTATGAGTGGTATGAGATCAATCTATCAGGTAAGTCTACTGATAATAAAGAACTTCACTTGATATAAACCAACAATGGAAAGTAGGTCAAGTAAGTACCTGAGATGTGGAAAAGATAAAGCAGGAAACATTTATATGGTTTGGAATTGACAATATATACAACTACATAGAATAAAGGTGTTGTAAAGTAGGAAGGTATCTTCAAAAGATTTACTAAGAAACTGGGAATTTTTGCTTTTAGAGTTGGGATAAATTTCAAGGATGAAAAGAGAAAGAAAAAAGTCACGAAGCTTCAAAAGGGGAGAGTGATGGAGAGCCTCATTGCAAATGGATGAATGAAGAGATGATATTGCAGGATGGCATGCTACAGTTATCTAATTTGAGATCATACAAAAAAGTGGTAACAACATAGATAGACAGCAAACAAAAGGAATAAGCTAGGAAGAGGTAGGAGCAAGTAAGGAAAACATATGTGAAGATGAAGATAGTTGTGGATGGAAAAGGGAGGGCCACTGAGTAACATATGGAAGAGGATGCTTTTTTCATGTGTGCTTACATTTAGTTGCTGGGGATTTATATGCTGTGTTGTGTAAATGATTGTATATAAATTCTGTACATATTCATTTTTTGGGGGGTTGTTTATTTTGTCACTTCCATAGTGGATAAACATGTTGTTTGATCTATGAAATTATTATATAGACATTTTGATGTATATGTGCATATATATATATATATATATATATATATATATATATATATATACACACACACACACACACACACACACATATATGCACACATATATCCATCTGCCCCTCCTTTGCCTCCTCCTTCCAAATGCACCTACCCAACAGACTTCTAAGATCCAGTAACCAGAATTTGCTTGAACTGCACAAGCCTGCTCATCCTCCAGGCAAACATCTGCTATCCTTTTCCCTAGCTCGCCTCTGGAACTCCCAGCCACCTCTTATTCATACTACAGACAACCACTCCACCTTTAAGACCCTGCTTCATTCCTATCTCAGTACCCTCTGGGAATGTTCCTGCTCTCATCCCACATGACTCTTTTTTCCCCATTTCTCACACTCCTTTACTTCTCTCTTCTCTTCATCATACTGAGCTTCTCTGACTACTACCATCTTCACTTTTCTCATTTACTCCTACTCTTGCTCTACTTTTTTTCCTTATTGTCCCACACTTCTTAGACTCAACAATTAACACCTCGTATCCCCCTATCCTACTTTAACGCTGCTAAGATTTCATGTAAAACTGTAACGTCAACCCTGTGTAATTTCACATTGTAACAAATCTAACAGGAATATGCACCAATGGATTTTTCTTATTTTAATTGACTTATTTATGTGAGTGTGTGTAATTTTACCTTTCGCTTTTCTGACTATATTTTCACTGCAATCGTGGATTTTTTTGTCATGTTGTGTAATGCCACCGTTCTTCAATAGAATTACAAATTTCATTGTCTTCATATTATATTGTTGTTCGTGGAGCTTTTCTCCCCAGGCCTCCATTGAAAATGAGCTCTTCTTGGCCCAATGGACTATCCCAGTAAAGAAACTGTAAAATAAATAAAATAAAATGAAATAAATATATATGTGTGTGTGTGTGTGTGTGTGTGTGTGTGTGTGTGTGTGTGTGTGTGTGTGTGTATATATATATATATATATATATATATATATATATGTGTGTGTGTGTGTGTATATGTATATATTTATATATATGTAAATATGTATATATATGAATGTCTAATCAAAAGAAAGAAAAACATATACCCATGTATACAATACAAATGATGGCCTGCCCATACTGATATATCTTGCTAATTCTACAAGAAGAGGTCATTAGTATTCCAAAACATGCACACTGATTGGACACCTCAGTCAGCATGCCCAAGGTAAATTCAGCATATCCCTATAGAAAAATGTCCGGTAACTTAACTATTGCTGAGCAGCTGGACTTTTTATTAAGATATGCTAAAAAAGTATCTTCAAATATTGTAAGAGATATGGGACAAAATACTAGAAAAAATCAGGATGTACTGCAAAAATCTAAACAGTTATAAATTGCAGTTCTGCTAATACCAAAGCTCTCAATGCTTTTCAGCTTACCTGTCAAATGTCCAGATTGGCCCTTACTTTTCTTATACGTTTGTCTTGTCCCTCATTGTTCTGGTGATACTGCTTCACTTTCCTAATATATAAATAAATAAGTTAATTAGAAAAAAAAAGACAGAGGCAAACCAAAGTCAGTATGCTCTTTTCTATGGCAGTTCCCTGGCATTGTACTGATGTACTGTACAAGTGTGCATACATATGTATCACACACATTCACAATACAGCAGCAAATCAGGAAGCCAGTATAAGAATACTAAAGTGCTATTACGCAATGACATTGAACCAGATACATTAACACCTGCACTAAGTGTATGATGAGTGTGCATGATCTGTATTAATGAACATCCCTACCACATTTTTTGTGCTTTCTAGTCACTCAGAAAGATTACACTAAGTGTCCACTTTGTGTAACCTTTATGAATTCCCCTCAGTAAGAACACTAAAATTAGGAGGAAGAAGGAGCGAGTTATACTTGCATTGTCTGTTCACTCAGAATGGTATACACTTAGTAAACCCATTACTGCATCCCAGGGATTATTTAAGAAGCATAAACAATTTCATCCTTAAATGATGTCATTGTAAAATAGCAATATCCCATGAATGAGTATTTGCTTATGGCTGGCTTTGATTACTCACGCTTCACCCTCATGAGTAAACTGCACCAGCCATGGATAAATCCTGTGACACCCATACCTAGCTGTGTGTTATAATATTTAATGTTATTAAACAGCATGGAATATTGACTATTTACTTATATACTTCTGCTATAGCTATTCTACTGTGAGAACTAATGATACATTTATTAGACTATTGGAAAATATTTTTTTGGTTCTCTTCCGTATTCCAGCCTAATTGAGTGCCTTTCTTTATATCTGTCTATCTGGGAAGACTGACATTTTTTTTTTGTCTATGTCATGTTTTATAGTTACTTGTAAATATTTTTTTATTTCTGTCATCTGGACTGCTGTTCTTTCTTTCTTTCTTTCTTATTCTTTCATCTTCCTTTTCTGTATTTAATCTAAGATCTTTCATTTCAATGTATTGTTTTCCCTTCTTCCTTTCTTTCACAATTACTCCCTTTTCTTATTATGCTTTCCTCCTCCATTTTCTGTTTTTTCCTAGTATATTTTTTCTGTCACATATTCTCTGTTATCTATATTCATTCATTTCCTTTTTTCACTTTCTCTATCTGTACTTCTTCCCTTCTTTATCTTTTTCTTACTTTACCTTTATTTCTTCCAGAACCTAGGCTCTTGTGCCTTATTTATTCTGCACTCCTCTTACTTACTTGCTCTAGTATCAGTTTATACGCATTTCATGGTCTTTTAAGCTTTTTAAATTGTATGCCTTCTACTTTCTATTCTTCTTGCTCTGTATTTCTTCCTGCATATTTTTCTAATTTTCTCTCATTAGTCATTTGAGTTTTTTTTTTTATTTTGTATTCCATTCTTAATTTTTTTTAATTAACATGACTATTTGTAGATGATGGTGAATGAAATAGGTATTTTTGTTAAGTTTAAATTGAATTCTCAATTTCATGTAGTTGATGCATTTGTTAAACCCACTCAACCAATAAGTGCAATTATATTTGATTGTCATATAACACATGCAGTTGCAAATATTTTAAACAGTCTGAACTATTAAATCTAAATTAATTTCCTGAAGCTTCATTAACACTTATCTGGTCTTACTCTTCTGCTAAACAGTCAGTATTTTTACATTCACACTCCAACTCAAACATTTTATAAATTGCAGTCTTTCTTTCTTTCTTTCTTTCTTTCTTTCTTTCTTTCTTTCTTTCATCTTTCTTTTCTGTATATAAACTAAGATCTTTCATTTCAATAGATTGTTTTTTCTTCTTCCTTTCTTTCACAATTACTCCCTTTTCTTATTATACTTTCCTCCTCCATTTTCTGTTTTTTCCTAGTATATTTTTTTCTGTCACATATTCTCTGTTATCTATATTCATTAATTTCCTTTTTTTCACTTTCTCTATCTGTACTTCTTCCCTTCTTTATCTTTTTCTTACTTTACCTTTATTTCTTCCAGAACCTAGGCTCTTGTGCCTTATTTATTCTGCACTCCTCTTACTTACTTGCTTTAGTATCAGTGTATACACATTTCATGGTCTTTTAAGCTTTTTAAATTGTATTTTTTCTACTTTCTATTCTTCTTGCTCTGTATTTCTTCCTGCATATTTTTCTAATTTTCTCTCATTAGTCATTTGAGTTTTTTTTTATTTTGTATTCCATTCTTAATTTTTTTTTAATTAACATGACTATTTGTAGATGATGGTGTATTAAATAGGTATTTTCTGTTAAGTTTAAATTGAATTCTCAAATTCATGTAGTTGATGCATTTGTTAAACCCACTCAACCAATAAGTGCAATGATATTTCATTGTCATATAACACATGCAGATGCGAATATTTTTAAACAGTCTGAACTATTAAATCTAAATTAACTTCCTGAAGCTTCATTAACACTTATTTGGTCTTACTCTTCTGTTAAACAGTTAGTATTTCACATTCACACTCCAACTCAAACATTTTATAAATTGCAGTCTTTCTTTCTTTCTTTCTTTCTTTCTTTCTTTCTTTCTTTCTTTCTTTCTTTCATCTTTCTTTTCTGTATTTAAACTAAGATCTTTCATTTCAATGTATTGTTTTCCTTCTTCCTTTCTTTCCACAATTACTCCCTTTTCTTATTATACTTTCCTCCTCCATTTTTCTGTTTTTCTAGTATATTTTTTCTGTCACATATTCTCTGTTATCTATATTTATTAATTTCCTTTTCACTTTCTCTATCTGTACTTCTTCCCTTCTTTATCTTTTCTTACTTTACCTTTATTTCTTCTTCCTGAACCTAGGCTTTTGTTACCCTTTATTTACTATTCTGCACTCCTCTTACTTACTTGCTTTAGTATCAGTGTATACCACATTTCATGGTCTTTTAAGCTTTTTTAAATTGTATGCTTTCTACTTTCTATTCTTCTTGCTCTGTATTTCTTCCTGCATATTTTTCTAATTTTCTCTCATTAGTCATTTGAGTTTTTTTTTTATTTTTGTACCTTCCATTCTTAATTTTTTTTGAAGATTAACATGACTATTTGTAGATGATGGTGTATTAAATAGGTATTTTTCTGTTAAGTTTAAATTGAATTCTCAAATTCATGTAGTTGATGCATTGTTAAGCCCACTCAACCAATAAGTGCAATGATATTTCATTGTCATATAACACATGCAGATGCGAATATTTTTAAACAGTCTGAACTATTAAATCTAAATTAACTTCCTGAAGCTTCATTAACACTTATTTGGTCTTACTCTTCTGTTAAACAGTTAGTATTTCACATTCACACTCCAACTCAAACATTT
Source organism: Protopterus annectens (assembly GCF_019279795.1). Taxonomy (NCBI): domain Eukaryota; kingdom Metazoa; phylum Chordata; order Ceratodontiformes; family Protopteridae; genus Protopterus; species Protopterus annectens. The sequence goes on from NC_056739.1 coordinate 1,761,040,262, forward strand.
TATAAATTGCAGTCTTTCTTTCTTTCTTTCTTTCTTTCTTTCTTTCTTTCTTTCTTTCTTTCTTTCTTTTTTTCTTTCTTTCTTTCTTTTTCTTTCCTTCTTCTCTTTGTCCCTTCCATATTAGTTTATTTATTTTTTCTTCTTTCTCGTTTTATGGAGGACTGATTTGAGTTTTCTCCTCATACAACAAACTATTAGTTTGATCTGTTTCTTTTCACTGTCAGGCTGACTTAATTCCTTGTTTTAAGGACTATATGTATTTTAAATTTGACATTGCCTTGTTTTTTTGATGAGAGACAACTTTAGGAAATACATGCCAGCTCTAATATGGCAATGCTATCCATATTATTGTTCAAATTCCTTGAAAGTTTGCAATTATCTGTGGCATCAAGAAAAATAATCAAAGTCATAAATTAATTATTTTAGCTAACAACATCTAGACTGATCAGTAGCTCGATGATAAGATACATTTTGAAAAACTACAATATTAAAATATGTTCAAATGGGTCTACTCCAAATGAAATTAATTAAATTCTGGAGCAAAAAGAAATGAGTTCATTGCACATTTTTGGCAGTGGTATCCATAAGAGTTTTCATTCCAGCAGCTTGAATAACTTGAAGTTATACTTTTTCACTTGTATCTACATAATTTTTTTCTCAAAATAAGCCAAAACAGGATTAATTAACTAGTACCTAAAATGCATAAATGAATACTGATGTAAGGGGAATACACAACAACGAATAAAAGTTGTTAGGAAATTATGTAAATTTTCATTTTGTTTTATTTTTTATCCATGTCTCTATTAGAACACAATTATTTTCTTAAACAGCCAAGCTTAACATGATATAAACAACAATCAAATACAGCCAAACAAATTAATGACATTGTCAATTTCCATTGGGGTGATGTTTTTAATTTTTTTTTTAAATAAACTACCTATGATATGAGAGAAACATTCTTAAAATGTGTCATAAGCATGAAGTATATATTTGTGAACAACAAAATGAGTTTACAATACTAAAATTCACATTCAAGTGATTTTATGATAAAACTTAATCAATTGAGAAGTACACAACTGTACATGATAAAGAATGTAAGAAGTCAAACCCACAAAAGTATTTAATTCTATATGAGAACTGTAATTCACTAATGAGAACATACAGCATAAAGCAAGACAATGTCATCAGCACACATGGTCATAGCTGAAATCAAATGCACATTTGTAATGGTGTTCATGACTAACAGAACAAGAAATTATCTAAAGATGCGCCCATGTGATATATTCCCTAACTTAACACAAAAAAATACAGGATACTGTGAAATGTGTTTTGTAAGTTGTGGCCTTTCAAATATGAGTAAAATAAACTTTTAAACAGATATGCCAACAACCTAATAATTCAATAACTTTAATAATAGTGAAATGAAACATGCAGTCAAGTGCTGCCAACAAATCAGTGCAAAACTCCACTGCAATTTTGAGCTTATCATATGCTTTATATGATTTACTACAAGTACTTGCATGCTAGCTTGCTGCCATTTGCTCAAAAATGCAAGTGCTCTAACTCCCACTACCTTGATCTTGCGTAACTACTAAGCCCTCCCAACACCCAATTCTATTCAACTGCTAGTCTTACTAGACCCCTAATTCTAACCCTAAAATACCCACCCACTTCCTAAACTGAGTCCTTGCTCCCCAACTGTAAATCTCCACTCCCCTCCCTAAACCTAAAATCCCAGATAACTGCATTGATCAAAGGTATTCTTCAGGATTCTGTCATGAGCCCTCTATTTTCCTCCATCTTTATAAGAACACTATTCCTTGGCCAACCCCAATTCCCCTCTTATTTATTATGCTGATTACATGGTTCTTTGCAGATCAAATCTCTCCCATTTAGAAATAAAAACTTAGCTTTAAAATTACCTTCAGCAGTGCACTGTCTTATTAATATGAAATTACCTTTGATCCCCTCAACAAAACAAAGACAATAATGTTTGGGACTAACTGAATTCACTCATCCATCCTAACATTATGTCACATTAAATGCCATAACAACCAACACTAGAAGTAAGTGCATCATTCAAATATCTAGGCATTTTACTATAGCAAATTTTAGTTTTCAGCTTAACAATGAAAAAAAAAATAGGTATTTTCTTTTCTGGGCCTATGAACTTTCATATTGTATAGCTTGTGCAGATATATCTGCTATAAACAAAATAATCTCAGTATGTGAGCTTTGAGTATGGGCTTCTCTTTATGTCTCAGTATCAAATAAAAACTAGTAAGCAGTCCAGATTGTACTCTTTCCATACAAAATGGACTGCACTGTGCCACACTACACAAAGCTAAATGGTTACCATTAAACAGAGGGCTGACCTACAACTACGTTGTCTGCTATGTAAAGTTCTCGGATTTGAAACTGCCCCACTCCTGGCCACTAAACTTATAAGAATCTTCATCTTATACCTCAGAGTGGACTTCTACAGAGATTCCATACTACAAATTCCCCAAATAAAAATATGTTCCATCAGACATGATTTTTCAATTCTATGACCAACGTTTTGGGAAACACTGCACACTCTGAAGTATTTAACCTCCTATAATGTCTTCCTGTCTTCATTTAAAATGTACCTCTTCAAAGAAACCAAATACAAATGCTTTACTTCAGAAAGCATTGCACAACATGCATCCCATAGCCCTTAGTTTTTTTCCAGATTATATAGGTTCTGAGTTCAATGCATGATGAAGGGCTAATTTAAGATTCACTTGTAAATATGGAAGTTATCAGTAGAATTATTACATTACTGCATGCATGTCATGAATCTAACTGATTATGCAATATAAAATCTCCAAATCATATATGGACTGAGAGTAAGGCTACCTAAACCACAAGCTAACTGTCTTAGCAAATATCATCACTGGACCAGTGATGAACTTACTGAAGAGACTGTGTTATAAGAAACTTTTTTATCTTTAGATAACAGAATAATTATATAATGGCTAATGGTTTATTATCAAAAGGGCGATCGGGTTTCATCCGAATTGGAAAAACCGAACACCCTAATTCGACATTTGCAAATAACAAAAAAAAAAATGTTGAACTCACAACAGCGAATGCACACTAGCATTTGTTGTTGTGACTTCAACATTTTAATTGCAGATCGCACTATAGTGAGGATTGGGAAATGTAATCTTTCCCTCACTGTAGTGCAATCTTGGAGTTTGTATATATAAATAGAAGGGGGTTGGGGGGGTGCAGTCCCCCACATGGTGGGTGCATGGGAGCTTGCCCTCCTGCAAAAATGTTCATTGCTCTTGACCAGAAGTGTGGCATTTTCAGTAAAGCCGACACTTCTGAAATGTTGAATTTTCCGAAATACCGCGTTCTTGTTTTTGTTCATTTATTTGATTTCTGACATTTTCTTGATAGTAAACTGTGGCAAATTGTGCATTTTTTTCTTAATCCAGACAACAATGTATATGACAATTTAATACAACAACTTAGTCCACATTATTCAAGTTACAATAAAACACCTGCACACAGGTTCAAACTCCAATGTCTAAACTTAAATAAAGCCAACTACTTAATCCCTGGGGTTCAGCAAGCTCTGCAGGGCATGCAGGAATAGTGCAGGAGTTGCTGGAGGCAATATGGCTGCCAAGAGATCCAGGAACAAGCTCCTGGGACGTGCATGAGTGCTCCTACACTAATCCTGCATAGACACAGCTCCTGTATGCAAATTACCCCATTTGCAGGTGAAATCCATGCAAATGAGGTGAATTTGTGATCCAGGAAGCTGGCAGCTGGCTGTGCAGGACTAGTGTAATCTGTAGCAATGTACTTGGTTAGTAACAGAGTACATTTCTGCAAACTACAAAACGGAGCCATGACAGCTCCAAATAAAGAGTGTATGTAACGTGTAAAGCATGCCATGGAAAACAGTTGCAAAAAAAAAAAATAAATAAATAAATAACTTTTTTTGGCTGATTTCAGCAACTAATATTCTGCTCAAATTTTTATACTCACCTTTTCCACTTCTGGTTGTGCCCTATTGGTCTCCAAAGACCAGCTAAATCCACCTACCTAAACCTGCTTGGGTATTTCCTTACCTGGGTAATCTAAAAGCCACAGCAACTAATATTGTATGTTACAAACTAAATTAATTTTTGTTTTTCTGTTAAGTACTTTATGTATTTCCTTACCTGGCTGCTCAAAGATTTTATACTCACCTTTTCCACTTCTGGTTGTGCCCTATTGGACTCCAAAGACCAGCTAAATCCACCTACCTAAACCTGCTTGGGTATTTCCTTACCTGGGTAATCTAAAAGCCACAGCAACTAATATTGTATGTTACAAACTAAATTAATTTTTGTTTTTCTGTTAAGTACTTTATATATATACTAGACCACTATACCTCCTAGGTGTACTAGTTAAACTGCCATATCTGCCAGCAGCCATACCCCCCCCCATTTTTTACTATTGTTGCTCTCCACTATCTGTCTCTATGATACTACAGCCCGCAATCTATATTGTAGTACCCCTCTAAACTCTCCCTTCTCCATTACTTTTATTTTTATTTTTATCCAACTACTGCGATCTCTTTACAAGGCACTTACAGGCTTTGGCCACTAGATGGCAGTCTATACCTACCTCTAATCCCACTTTATTTCTCTTCCTTCCTCCTACATTAAATCTTTCACACTTGTTGCACTCTTCTCCTTTACCATCTTCTTCCATAGTCCTTTATACCTTGCACCTATCTCCTTCTATAGTCCTTATAAACCCTTTACCTAACCCTCCTCTCCACCTCTACTACTCCTAGGTTAACCCTTACTCTCCCAGGTTTCCCCTCTATTCTACTTCCCCCTTCCTTAGACTCTCAACTTCTGCCTTTTGACTTACTGCCTCCTGTTCTTACCTTCCACCTTACTGATTGTTTCTTCTCACTGCTTTTACCTTACCTGGGTCTGCCCCGCTTTGTTCGCCCCACGGGCTCACTCCGCTCCCCTATCCTACCCCCAATTCTCACCCACCCCAGTGGTCCTAGCCATATACCTCACTTAATCACTCCCCTTTTTTCTTAACCAATCACACAGCTCCACATCACTAAGCCACTCCCCTATCTCTTTCTTATCTAATTAGTTCACATTACCACTCACGTGAACTACTCCTATCTTACCTATCCTTACCATCCTCTACACTAACTACCTCCCATTCCACCTCCTTTTCAACCTCCATTAATGTATTTCTTGTATATTATAAACCTCCCTCATTCTCCTAAAACAACCTCATCTTTTTTTCAACCTCACCAACTCACACAAGCTAAACTCACCTACATCTACTCACCACCATGGCCCCAACTCTCACAACTAATTTCACACACATGTTACTTTTAACTACCACAATAGCCTCACTGACCATACCTTATTCTCTCATCTTCTTTAAAAATCTTACTCTACTTGAACAAAACCAACATTTCCAACAAACTTTACCATCTTCTTTCATCTTCACCCTTAACCACAGTAACATCACCTCTACCTCAAATTATATACTACCAAAATATCACAGAACAACTGATGTGACGTACTTCTCTATCAAAAAAATTCTTAACAATTCCCACAAAATCTTTAAATTCCCACATTATCTCCAATATTTCCTCTACTTACACGGGGATATTCATCCAATTCCTGGTCCCAACAATGACAATAACAATAGCCTTGATAATGTAACTTTACCTAAACATTCTATACTAGCTAAAACACCTAATTCCCTTCTGATAGCCCACCTTAATATTAGAAGTATCAACAATAAAATTTCCCACCTGCATGCACTCCTGGATTTACACTCATTTGATATTCTATGTCTTACAGAAACCTGGCTAAAACCTGCTACCCTAGACCAGGAAATTACCCCTCCAGGTTATAATATCCTTAGATGTGACCGCAAAAGCAAAAAAGGTGGAGGCATAGCCATTCTCTATAAATCTAATCTCCAGGTTTCCCTCTTTAATGAACTACGATCATTAGATGCCAAATCTGAAATGTTGTCTACCAAACTCCAAATAAACAACTCCAAATATATCTACCTAATTTGTATGTATCTTCCCCCTGGTAAAAACATTACTATTCTCGAAAACTTACTTAATTACCTCTCTACCCAACTACCACAGGAGACCATTGTACTGGGTGACTTCAACATAGACTGGCTTACCTACAATTCCCTGAACCCTACTAACCACTTAAATCTCTTTGGAGTCACTCAACTTATAACCACTCCTACTAGAATCCACAAACCTAACAGGAAAGAATCTACTCTTGACTGGATCCTTATTAATAACCACCCTAACAATTATACTCCAGGAATCCTTCCCGACAATATCAGTGACCATATGCTCACTTACATAATCAGACAAAAACTTCATATCCCAACTACTCATAATCTCAAAACTTCCAGCTCAAAAAAATTCTTTAACCCAGATAGTTTCCTTAACGAATTGCAAGCATGTGACTGGTCACCACTGACCCATCTTGAACTTGATGAGGCTGTGACCTACTTCAACACTAACTTTCTTCAAATACTAGACTACCACGCACCTTACCACTCCACTAGAATAAAAAACAAATCTGCCCCATGGCTTACTAAACAAACTAAGCAAAAAATGCTCCTTAGAAACAAAATATGGGCTAAATGGAGGGCTACCAAATGCCCATTTGATCACCTCCTCTTTAAACAATTAAGAAATACCACCAAGAAGGACACTCTTAGAGACAAAAAAGACTTCTACCTTCACCTCCAACAACCCACTCAACAAACTCCACAAAAATTTTGGTCAGGGTTAAACAAACTTCTTCAGCCAGGACGCTCTACTACTCCTGCCCCATTAGGTTTCAACCATAATAATTCCAACCTGATCCCTGATGTCTTTAATAACTACTTTACAGAAGCCATTCAATCCCTAGCCAATTCTCTTCCCCCACCTACTGCCTTCCCACCTAATACCTCCAAGACTTCACCTCCTACCTTTCATATACACCCTGTTCCTACATCTCTTATCTACAAGCTACTTAAAAAACTGAAACCTTGCACCCCTTCTGCCGACCATCTCCCATCTGAATACCTACAAATTGCCACAAAAGCAATAGACTACCCCATATCTATCCTTATTAACAGAACTATCTCTGAAGGCAAAATCCCTACCATATGGAAAGTATCCCACATCATCCCTCTACATAAAGGTGGATCTTCTATAGAGCTTTCTAACTATAGACCTATTGCCTTACTCTCCCCATTAGCCAAGATAATGGAAAAATGTATTCACAAACAACTACTCAACCACTTACTACAAAATAATCTACTATCCAACTGCCAACATGGCTTTAGACCATTCCACAGCACAACAACTGCCCTTTTATCCTTCACTGACTCTATAAATAAAAATCGTAACATTAACTCCTTTTCCTCTGTGCTATTTATAGACCTGTCAAAAGCCTTTGATATGGTTAACCATAACTTACTTCTACATAAACTAAAGTATCATTCTCTTGATCCACTAGCATTAAAATGGTTTAGTTGTTATCTTCTAAACAGACAGCAAGCAGTACTTTGGGACAATAAACTGTCTTCATTACTTCCAGTAAATATTGGAGTCCCACAAGGCTCTATCTTAGGTCCCCTTCTTTTTTCCATATTTATCAACGACCTCCATATGAACATACCTCAAGCCACCCGCATCCAATATGCAGATGACTCAACCTTAATTTGTACTGCTAAGAACATAGCCTCCCTCCAGTCCCTAACCCAAACTGTTTTCCAAAATGTAGAAAACTGGTTTATGCAACATTGCCTCCTGCTTAATCCCCAAAAAACAAAACTACTGCTTTTTACTCCATCTCATAAATAACCCACTCCATTCTTCTCTATTACCTCTAACAATGCTACAAACATAACCCCTGATACTACCACCCGCCTACTAGGTGTTACAATTGATAACCGTCTTAACTATGATGACCATATTAACTCCACCATAAAGACTGTTAACAAAAAACTTGGAACCCTCTATAGAATTAAACCCTTCCTTATCCCCACAGCCAGGAAAACTATTGCCCAAACCCACCTCATTTCTACCCTTTTCTATGCTTCGGCTATATATACAAACCTATCTAAAAATAATATCTCAAAACTTTCTACCTGTTATAATAGCATAGCTAGATTTATCACAAGCTCTCCATTTCAAACTCACCATTGCCTTAACCTTAAACAACTAGGATGGCTAGAATTGCAGAACCATATACTCTGTCAACAGTTACTTATCACTCAAAAGATCCTATACCACCCCAATAGCACCCCTATCCTCACTAATCTGATTACATCATATAAAAACCTAGCTACACTACGTTCTGCTAATAAACTCCTGGTCTCATCAGTTAAATCTAACAACAAAGCTGGTGACTCACTTTTCTCAAACACTATAGGTAAAAACTGGAATCAGCTCCCTCCTGAACTTTCTACTCTAGCTTCTACTTCTCTATTCAAAAAGCATATTAAAGAACATCTTAAAACTCAGTGGCTTTGTCCTTGTGCTAACCCAGACTGAAACTTTTCCCCTCCTGCTCATACCCCTTCCCCTCTCCCCTAATCTATACCTCCAAATCTACTGATTTCTCTTTTTTTCTCATAGTAATAGGATAAATGTAAGGACCTAACTCTGTTTGCCCATACCCAGCTTGTGCTTAGTATACTTGTTATTTTTTACTTAGTTTAATCTTTTAACATAATGTCTTTAGTCAATTGTACGTCTGTACTGTTAATATACATGCCTTTGTTATATATTGTTAACTTTGTTAGTGTTCATGCTTGGAGCTTTTCTCCCCGGGCCTCTACTGAAAATGGACATTTATCCAGTTAGACTAGCCCGGTCAACAAATGTAAAATAAATAAAAACAAATAAATAAATAAATTTAAGTGAAGGACAATGGCGTGCAAATGGGATCGGCCTGAAAAAAAAAAAAATAATAACTTGAAAAAAGCATTCTATCCAAAATCACAATGTTGCCATTATACTCAATGGCAGGCAGAAGACAACATGACCAGTGAATAGTGGTTGCTAAGGGGGAAGGCTCAGTGTCAAACTTGTAACTAGGCATTAGCAGGCAATTTTATGCAAATGATGGGAATGATATTGAATTTCAGATTCCTCCTCATGGCTAGCCTGCACCCAGCTGTGTAGATGCAGGAAGACCATGGTGCAAGCCTAAGAGCTAGCTGACATCATAGAGGGGTGTGTTAGGCATATTGTAAGCTTATTGGAGCCCTGTGGCTCGGGTTTGCCCTTAGCTTAGCAAAGCTAAGCAAGGGTGTGTGTCTAAAGCTGTCAAGCAGTCTTTACATTGTCTAAGTGGGTGTGCGTGCTCCGCACTATGTTTTAAAGGGGAAAAAAAGTAAACTAGGAAATAGCAGCTCCTTGCACATCTGTGCATTGTGTTTGCATGGTGCACTCCTGGGCTTAAACAGGAAGGCAATGGGAAGGGAAAACAGCAGTAGGAAGGTAATCAAGGACAACTAGCATAGCTGGCAGGTGAAATGTATCAGAATCAGCCAATTATACAGGCAGCAGCTCAGACCAGCCCAACACACTACTATAAACTACGCAAACACCTTTCCCTCTGTTTTTTTTTATGCAAACTCTATACCACCAGTGTACACAAGCGGGGAAATTTTACCAAACAAAAGAAGCAAAATGATAGTGGCTGCAGGAGCTATCATAAATCAATAAATCAACATGTGGAAGAGGCTGTGGGCAGTGAGGATGAAAATGCTGATGACGAACCCACAGTGAGGAGAAGGAGAAGTGTGTACAGACCCACGGTAACCTACCAGGGGCTACATGAGCTGGAGATAGTGGAGCGCTATAGGTTGAACAGGGACCTCCTACAGCAAATTGTTGAGCTGTGCTGGCCATGCCTCACACAAAGAACCAACAGAAAGGAATCCATCCCAGTGGATACCAAGGTATGTGTAGGCCTAAGAGTACTAGCCACAGGTACCTTCCAAAGCCCATCTGGGGATATCATGGGGACCTCACAGGCATCAGCATCCAAGGTAATCCACCAGTTCCTGGATGTCATCTCAACACATACCGGTGAGCATGTATATTTCCACACCAGCCATGAGACATCGACCAGCAATATGCATCTCTTCCACCAAATAGCAGAATGCCCTGAGGTAGTGGGTGTTATAGACTGCATGCACATACACATCAAAGCACCACCCATTGAGCAAGGTTGGTTCTACGTCAACCACAAGGGCTTCCCCTCCATTAACTGCCAGGTTGTGTGTGATGCCCAGGGCATTATAATGAATGTGTATGATGGCTTCCCTAGAAGCTATCATGACTCCCACATCTGGCATATGATGCAGCTATTCCAGAGATTTGCCACTGGGGACATCCCTTAAGGCCACCTAGTGAGGAATGCTGGTTATGCACTGGAGCCATGGCTGATGACACCCATCAGAAATGCACACGCACCCAAACAAGAACTCCATAATGAGGCACACGCATAGACTGGAGCATGTGTTTGTGATGCTCATGTCATGGTTACGGTGCCTGGACATATCCGGTGGAGCCCTGCAGTACTCACCAACTACATGTACTCAAATTGTCAAGGTATGTGCCATGCTACACAATATGATCTTGTGGAAACAGATGCAGCAGGAACAGCACGGGCAGGGCCACACAGCCCCCCACCATTGCCAAGACCTGCACAGCACCGAGTGACTCGCAGGAGGAACAACCTGAGCCTGCCCCAGTAGGCAGAAGGAGGCATGCCCAGTATGCCCAGATCATGGCAAAGAGGCAATGCATAGCACATACACTGACACGGTAGGAACCTAGGGAATGACACCTCTCTCTGACTTGCACATACAGTAAAAGGGATGCCAAGCTTGACACTATCTGTGCTTAACCATGTGTAGAGAGTGTACTATGTGCATCTGACATAGTCAGCCCTCCAGCACCATCCTCAATACTGGCACAGCCACAAGGTAAGTCACTCTCCCCATCAATTGCCGAATGGAGTAGTATGTTTTGTTGCTTGTATCTATGGTATGGATGTGAGCGTGCAAGGGAATTGGGAGGTTGAATGGGATGCCAGCAGATAGTAGACACCTATAAGCGCAACATGAATTTTATAACAAATACTGGTGTCACCATAGTAGCCAGTACTAGACAAGGTTGCAAAACTCACTGCAGGAAATGTGGTCGGCCAAATGTGTGTCCATATGACACACACACACATGCCAGTCAAGGAGGCTTACATACCCAACAACAGTCTCAGCCAGCAGGACAGGCATAGACAAACACAAACAAAGGCTGTGCTAAGGCCTCTGATTGATGGCTATGGAGAACATCCCCCCTCCAGACCTACACAGACAGACTACAACAGGTCAGGCTGTGGGATGTTAGTTCTGAAGGGTAAGAAGTCTGAAACTGAAAAGTAGGTCAATCAAACCTAAGAACTGTAGTACACTGATATGCCTCTAGTCAGCATGATAGGTCAGAATACAGAATGAAATGGAGTGCCTGAAATACCAGTACAGTCATAGCAAATATGTACAAGTGTCAGGTGCACCCCGCCCCACAATCCTATGTAGAAATGTAGTAACATGTATGTGTCGGTATAATAACAGTGGAGCACATATTACCTGAGCAAGGCAAAATCATAGGATAGATTGTAGCATGTGTACAAAATGCAGGGCCATGTGTGTTCGGTTGGTGTGTGTTCTATATTGTGTGAGAGTGTTCAGTACGTAGGCATGTTGAGGTATGTCCTGGTGGCCATTGGCCAGTACTGCCGACGACAGAGACAAGTTCTCACAACTGCAGTGCCAAACACAATGCATCCCAGCAAAGCACATTCCAGCAGTAAGCCATAGTAAATGTTTGGATGTAATATCTGTCACCATCTGAAAGATGGGCATGGCATGAATGTGGGCCCAGACATACAAACAGTACACAGGTGAAAGTACCTCAGACAGACAGTGTATAATATGTAACTGTCAAATGGACACACCTTTGAAATTGTACATACAGGTTAGCAGCACATTAGTTGGGTTTGTAGTATGGAATAACAATGTCATCTGGCCAAACACTGACAGACCACAAAGGTCGCAGGTATGAAGTATTGAGAGACTGCTGATGTCCCTGCACAAGTCAGCATAACTGGAATGCCCCATGTATATTTGTGAGTGAGATGCAAGTAGTGTCCATAGCACACATGCACCGAGCTCACCCCACCATCACCCACAGGTACCTCACAGGTCTTAGGTCTTATCCCTGCTGTTGGGAATGAGTACAATATGGTCCCCACCTCTGTATGGCAATAGCCAAAGAATGCAGCATGCAGAAGAGGTGTACCATGCAGGTGTGTCCCTAGCTGTAAGCAGCACCCTACCAGCATCCACACCACTGGATCAATAATAACAGAAAGTATTGGCATTAATACCTTGCACACCTTCCCTGTCACCCCAGGGGAATATAGTGTCTTGAAGTCTGGGACTGTAGGACTGACACAATGCAATGGCCTGCTACAGCTGGCCTGCTTCACTACCAAATGCCCTACAGTCCTCTGCCAAAGGCCTGTATCTCACCCGTACTGCCAATGTATGTTATGTCATGGACTTCCAAATAACAACATAACACAGTCCACAGAACCCAAATGCGAGGCCATGTCGACAAATTCTAGTAACATGTCCATCACACCCTACTGCATGAACTGGGATGATGTGATAACTATAGGGAACCTATCAGATAATGTTTGCATAATGTTTGGAATAGGATAGAATAATAGAGGGGGGGGCAGGAGCATGTACAGCATGGAGTGTGTGAAGTCTGAAACTCAGCTGTGTGCACATAATATCCATGCCTGCAAACACAGGAATGGGTGGCTACAAACCTGCTCGTATACCACAATGTGAAGGGGTAATGTTCAGAAATATAACCCCTGCCTCTGGGTAACCTGTGTGAATCTGTACAGCTGTGAGTTATGGCCACAGCAGGATATGGCCATACTGTCACATCAATGGATGTACAAGCATGGGATCCTCAGCCACCACAGTACCAAGGTGCTGAACCATTTACACAGACCCATCAGCATGTGTCTGCAGCTTCCCCTCCAGAATGGCATGATTGTGCAAGAATATGTAGGCTGCAGACCACACTACTGGACAAAGCTGCATTCACCCTGTGTTCCCCAGGACATTACTGCAAGCAAATATGTATACCTGACAGTAATTGATGACATAAAACATCACAGTGTAAAACAATACATATGTCTGAATATCCCTGCTAACACTAAGACCATGTAGCAGAAGCAGCACAGGCACAATTACCTACAGTAACCCACTATCCTTTACCCATTTTGACCCCATATTGTCAACCGATCTACAGATATCCCACAGAAACATGTTGCTAGCTGTAAGTGTAGAACACAGAAGCCTGTACTAGAGCAGAACCTACCTGGAATGGATTCGCACATTCAGTACAGAAGGTCATACTGGGCATGCTCCCACACTTAGAGAAATGAAGCCTGTGTCTGGCAACAAAATACTGAAAGGTCATACTGGGCATGCTCCCACATTTACAGAAATGAAGCCCACATCTGGCAACAACAGTGCACTATACATATCTGACAGTCACAGATGTTTGTGCACACACTCCTCATTACACACCAGTCATGCTTTGCACACACATTGGATAAGAATACAGACATATATCCAAGGACAAAACACTATAAAAGGCCAAAATTACACATACATAGATGTGTGGAAAAGAGTGACAGACAGTGACAAAGAGCCTCCCATCATGAGGCCTGTCCCACTCAGCATACATCTAATTGGCTAAAACCACATGGATGTGCAAATGTCAATCACTGTAGACATTTGTCTCTGGTATCCCTCAGCACTATAGTGTCTCTGGTGCTTGTGATAACTGTGTAACATAGCTGCACAAGTCAGTAGTCATCTAGCAGTTGTATACATGTACCTATGAAATATAAACCTGTGTGTGCCTGAGTGTTGTGTGTCCACTTCCAGATGAATGGCTTATGGCCCATGCACACACACTGTACTCCCCATTGCCCTACTATGGCAAGCCTGCTGATGTCTTCACCTTGAAGTACACCTTTGGGTAAAGAGTAGCCCTATAACTTTTGTGATGCGTGCTATAACTGCGTACTGCTACAGTGTGATGTACTAGTTACATAGGAGCTCTAATCCCAGATATGGCAACTGTGCACATGTGCGTGTGTTTGTATGTGTATGGATCAATGCTTTTGAGGCCATTTATACTCACTACAATTTCAAATGTCCTACTTTGGCAGAGCTGCTGATGTCATTCACTTTGAAATACACCTTTGGGGAAGGAGTAACCCAGTAAGCTCCATAGCACATCCTTTAACTATGTAATGTTGTAGTGTGATGTGCTAGTATGGTAGGAGTTCTATTCCAAGACATGGCAACTGTCAAACTTTTTGTGTGTGTGTTTGTCTGTGTACGGATCAATGCTTTTGAGGCCATTCACACTCACTACAATTTTCATTGCCCTACACTGGCAAGGCTGCTGATGTCATTCACTTTGAAATACACCTTTGGGGAAAGAGTAGCCCAATAAGTTCCATTGCACTTCCTATAACTGATAATATTGTAGTGTGATGTGCTAGTTCGGTAAGAGTTCTATTCTCAGACATGGTAGCTGTAGAACTTTGTGTGTGTGTGTGTGTGTGTGTGTGTGTTTGTCTCTATAGGAATCAATGCTTTTGAGGCCATTCACACTCATTACAATTTCTAATGCCAAGAAACCAAAAAATGTAGTCCACAGCAGAAAGAAGGTAAATGAAAATCCAGTAGGTGAAATTCAATGAACAAATTTATTGGATAAAAACCACACAGTAACAAATCCCTCAAGCCTTGTGTAAAAGACTACATTCTTTGGTTTCTTGGCTTCAGTTGGTCTTTTGTGTTCACTTTCTACAATTTCTAATGCCCTACTTTGGCAGGGCTGTTGATGTCATTCACTTTGAAATACACCTTTGGGGAAGGAGTAGCCCAGTAAGCTCCGTGGCATGTCATATAACTGTGTAATCTTGCAGTGTGACATATGAGTTAGGTAGGAGTTCTAATCCCCATATGGCAACTGTGAAACTCTGTGTGTGTGTGTGTGTGTGTGTGTGTGTGTGTGTGTGTGTGTGTGTGTGTGTGTGTGTGTGTGTATGGATCAATGTTTTTGTGGCCATTCACAGTCACTAGGTACTCCTAAAAATGAATAACATTGATATCTGTGCAGTAACAGAGACCTGATCAAAGGATCCAGAGAGCAACTCTGCAATACCAGGTACAGCTCTCACCACATCTGTCGGCCACCAAACCAGGACCAAAACACTAAAGGTGGAGGAGTGTCCATATTCACCAAGGATATTCACACCACCAGGCTACTTGCCCAACATAATGCATCTGAAATACCCCTGGTGCAACTAACACTATGCAAGCTTGCAATCCAAATTGTATAGCTTGCTACAGATTCCCACTACACCTTTCAAAACATACTGAAAAATATTATGATACAACCAAACACCCTAATACTGGGTGACTTACACTACCCTGCCATTAACTGGGAAAACTACTTGTGTACCAACACGTGTGCCCAACAGTTCTTGAAAGTCATAATTCCCAATGCCCTGAATCAAGTAATCCATAGTCACACCAGGGGCTCAAATATCCTATACCTGGTCATTACCAACATGGGAAGTCAGTGCTCCACACCTATGGTCACCCCATCGGTGGTCAGGTCTGCCCATAAGCTAATCACCCTTAACATCCACATCCCTCCCCGACACCCCAGTATGGAAATCTCTGTAACACACATCTCCAAAGCCAACATCATGCTACACGTCAGATGTGACTAACGTCATGACACCCATGCAGACAGGAACTGAAAGGACGACTGCTGAATCCTACATGAGAGTACTGTACGAGCACATCCACTTGTGCATGAATCATGCCATCCAATATAGAACCAAGATGCTCCCCACCAAGAAAAGGAAGCCAATGTGTTGGCCCGCTGCCATAAACATACTGTACAACAAAAGAAAGAAACTGTTGCAGAAATGAGGAAATTTCCAGGATGCAAAATACTCCCTTACCAGCAACAGTAAGAAGCTGAAATCTCTCATAACATCCTCCAAAGCTAGTTACGAACATAATATAGCCAAAGATTCCAACAACAACTGCAAGCCGTTCCATAGCTATGTCAGGAATCTAAATGGCAATGCTCAGATATGCTCTGAGCTACAACAGGGTGGCATTAAATATACTGCTCCCAAGGATATTGCCAGTATCCTGGTAGATCAATTCAGTGCAAACTGCACCCCCTCCCACCCCTGAAAGGGCCTATGTCAACACTGAAAGATTGCCAGATTTTGGTAATAATGGCCACACAGGTAAAAAACACATTCTCCAGAGCTAAGACAACAGCATCGATGGGATCAGTCAACATCCCGGGCTGTGTACTACATGAACTACAAAATTAACTGACACCTCACCTACGTGCCATGTCTAATCATAGCCACACCTCAGGCTTCATGCCCACTGTGTGGCGCACATCTACAGTTATTCCAGTCCACAAGGGGGGATCCACCTTGGATCCTGGGAACTACAGCCCCAGCAGTATGACATGCCTGATCTGCAAGGCCATGGAATGTATTATCATGGAAATGAAAATAAAGGCACTGACAACCTGCAAACACTGGACCCCAAGCAGGTTGGGCTAGTGAAGGGCCGATCATGTCACCTGAACCTGATTGACAAATTTTAATCAGTCTCCAGAGCTGTGGATGAGGGTAAGGTGGTTCACACAACCTATCAGGATCTCGCCAAGGCCTTCGACACCATTTCCCAGTCTGGAATCATAGATAAATGTACCAAGCTGGCCATTAATCCTTACACCACCCAATGGGCTGCCAACTGCTTTACTGACAGAACCCACACTGTAAAAGTAGGTGACAACAACTCCAGGCCCAGACAAGTGACAGTTGGAGTACCTCAGGGTTCAGCCCTGGGACCGCCCTTGTTTGGCATCTACTGCTCTGAAGTACAGGCCAACACTAAGGGGCTGCGGCTCACAAAGGTCACAGATGACTGCACACTGGGAGCCAATACTGAATCCCCACATGATGTGGATATTCTACAAACGGGCCTTACAGAATGAGATGCTTGGTGCCTGAGCCATGGCCTCAAGATCAATGCTAAGAAATGTATAGTTATCCCCTTTGGGAAGGGACATGTACCTGTGAAGTACCACATAGGTGGCAGTACACTAAACACCTAAAGTGTGATAAGAGATTTAGGAGCACAGGTAGACAGTGGCATCACCT
Source organism: Protopterus annectens (assembly GCF_019279795.1). Classification (NCBI taxonomy): domain Eukaryota; kingdom Metazoa; phylum Chordata; order Ceratodontiformes; family Protopteridae; genus Protopterus; species Protopterus annectens. The sequence continues at coordinate 1,761,057,685 of NC_056739.1, forward strand.
TTGATAACCACATCACCACAACAGTCAGGAAATCCACCTATGTGGCACACATCATCACTAAGGGCTTTACATCCAGGAAAAAGGAGGCCATTGGCCCACTGCAGTCATCTCTCAGTAGACCCAGTACAGACTATAATGGCCCATTAGGTATGTACCTCACAAGACATCTGCAACAACTAGAAAGGCTGCAGATATACCTCACTAAAAGAATCACAGACCTAAACCAGATGCCCCATGCTGACCATCTGAAAATCATCCAGCTATACTCTTTCACATATCGTGTACTCAGATGTGATCTCTGCTTAACATACAATGCCATGTCAAACCCAGAGCTGTTGGACATGCTACACTTAAAGAAATCCAAAACCCTCACAGCCACATGCTCCAGGGATCCAAACCTTGTCATTACAATGAACAATACGTGCTGGAGGGATGTGTTCTTGACTCAGAGACTCCACAGACTCTGAATAGACTGCCCATACTTGTCAAACAGAGTGCCTCTTTAGCCCTCTTCAAAAGGAACATGGACTATTGAATGGGAGATAGAAAACTGACCCCAGAGATCATGGCAGTTGCCCTGTTAGACAGGCATCCAGGTAAGTAAATATTGTGGGAAGACATAGCCAGGGAATTGTCATGGCTAGGAATGTATAGGTCTTAGGGCCAATAGCCTAGTACCAACCTATGAACCTATAACCTACAATTTCCGTTTGCCCAACCTTCGCAAGCCTGGGCCTGCTGATTTCATTCACTTTGAAATACATCTTGGGGAAGGAGTACCCCAGTAATCCCCATGGCATGTGCAATAACTGCATAATGCTGTAGTGTGATATATTAGTTATGTAGGAGTGCTAATCCCAGACATGGAAGTTGTAAAACTTTGTGTGTGTGTTTGTTTGTTTGTTTGTGTAGGGATCAATACTTTTGAGGCCACTCACAGTCACTACAACTTCCATTGCCCTACTCTGACAAGCCTGATGATGTCATTCACTTTGATATACACCTTTGGGGAATGAATAGCCCAGTAAGTTCCATGGCATGTGCTATAGCTGTGTAATGCTGTAGTGTCATGTACTAGTCAGATAGTAGTTTTAATCTCAGACATGGCAACTGTGAGACTTGGTGTGTGTGTGTGTGTGTGTGTGTGTGTGTGTGTGTGTGTGTGTGTGTGTGTGTGTGTGTGTGTGTGTGTGTGTGTGTGTGTGTGTGTGTGTGTGTTTGTCATACATATCCTGTGTGAATGTAAGTGTTGCTCTTCTGCATTTGGAGTAATGTTGGTTTAACAGGGTTTGTGTGGATATGGCTGGTCTACATGATTTAATATCTGTCATGACAGAGTTATGTGTTTGAGGAACCCCCCAACTGTAGGGTTATCTGCAGATTGGCCAGTGCTTGGAGTCTTTTGTGTCTTGTGTTAGTCACAGATTACCTGTTTTAGAACTCCAGAAGCATAGTCTGAGAATTACAGTCAGTACATGGTGACAGCCATGAGAGTTACTGACATCATATCCCTCATAGGACATTTGTCACAACAAACCCTGTTACAACAGTAAAGGTATGAGGTTATCACAGCAACATGTCAATATTGGCCCTGTGTTTGTGTCTCCAGCCACAACTCTGTCAACCTTTGTACATATGTCATGCAGTAAAAGGTGCATGTGCTCTGTACACTATTATTTATTGACATCATACCTGATAACAAGCCAGTGAGATATAAGACTGCTAGACATGTTATGTATAGTAGGTATATTTGAAGAAATAACCTGAGCATTCTGTAGCTGTGTGTTCATTAGTGAGGTCTGTGTACTTATGGTGATTATCGACAGTGTGTGTATTGCGAATATGTACCTTGGCCTGTGTACAGACTGTGGTAGATATCATTGTTCTTGGTCCTGTTCTATGGGATGTCATATACTGCTCCAGTGTATAGTACCCTATTGGCTTACATGTTTTTAGGGCCAAACACACACATGTCCCATACCACAGACAGGCGTCGGACGACACTGTGTAGTGGCCCAGTATATGTAGGGCTAGTGTGTGAGTGGCACATATGAGGATGGTGTTGATCAGACAGTCCATAAACTGTAATATTAAGCTTGCTTACCATATGTGCCTGTGGCTGTGTTCACTTTGGTTGTGGATATGGACTTTCACACAGGTGTCTGCCACTCTGTGCTGTGACATGCTTGTAAAGCCTGCTATATTTGCAGGTACAGGTGTATTCCCACATAAGAAATGTAGGCCAGTGTTGTGGCAGTCTGCCTGTAGTTTGCACATTGCTTTGTTACATGCCTAGCAGCTTAGTGTAATTACCCAGTGTGATGTTATGTCTAGATATTTGACAGATGTACTTCTGCTGGGCCACCACAACTGTCATGTATTTCTGACAAAGCAGTGGGATGCTGTACAGATGTATATCAATAACTAGTGGGTAGTATCTGGCCATGTAACCACTGCACCACCAGTTACTATGTGTCAGGATAGACAGGAGAGTGTGAATGCATAAACTGTGTGGGCATATGTAGTCCAGTATTTATGTGATATACCCATTTACATGGCTGTTAACATCCACATTGTCAGGCTTGGTCCACATGTCTTGCACTAAGGG
>NC_056739.1:1761062792-1761237792 GCF_019279795.1 Protopterus annectens
TAACTGTAGACTACTTTGTGTATAGCACATTTCCAAGAGGGCTGCCGTCATGTAGTAATGGCATACATATTGGTGTCAGACGTCTGTCTGTCAACACACTCATCCTAATGCATAGCTAGTTGGTGAGCTGATGTCTGTACAAATGTGTAGATGTTAGGTATCCATCTTGGATACTTACAGGCAATACATGCTTGACTGACACTGACATGTCTGCCCAGCTGTGTTATAAATGCCACAGATAGGACTCAACACCCTGTGTGCACCACATGCCATGGATACCTCAACTACACTACCACAGTCAATAGAACATGCTTGGGTACAGGTCTCCAATACAGACACTAACCTTGTTATGTAACAGATGTTGCTTACATGTCAGCTGGAACACCTCACTGGCCCTCTGCAGGAAGCACCCAGATGATTGGCTGATGCATGTCACTCTCACCTTGAGGGTCACCATAGTGGTGTTTTTTGATAGATGGCCTGCTGGCACATGGGAGGTGGCATGATACCACTGTACACATTTCCACTACACTTTCCATCTATCCATGGACAATAGTCTGGTATACACCTATGAACACCTGCACTGATGCACACCAGTACTGAAAAATGTGTACGTGTGCATTACTGAGAATATCAGTGTCTGTGTGTTTGTAGACCTGTAGGTGGGAATACCCTGAGGCCCTTCACACCAACCGCACCACTCATTGCCATAGTTAGATGTGGCTGTTGCTGTACTGGACATTTCATGTACCTTGTTACATTCATCTCCCTATAGGCTACCTGGGCCTTGCAATACCAGCACAACACTGTTGTACAAATGGGTTGATAGGCATGGCATATCCACTGAGTTATGACAAGTGTGTGTATGTGTGCATGTGTGTATATATGTAGTGTACAGCAGTCCAAGGTCGCATTCTCCTATTACGATATGCATTGCCACACAGTATTAGGGATAGTGATGTTACTACCCATAGGCAAGGCATGACAATGCATCACCCTACTAAGCCTGTGGCATGTGCATTAGATGCACATCTGACCATTGTCCTTCTTTCCAAATACTTCTTAATGTTACACCCCATTTTATTAACAAATAAGAGTTTTGGTCCCAAGATTTTAGCTATGTCTTGGTCAGCTAACATAACATTCCAATTCTCAGTCATAATGTTCTTTATTTTATTGGTATATGGTCCATACTCTAATACACAGGCTCTGTTGAATTTTGCTTTCATCCCTGTGTAATTAGAAACAACCCGTTCATTTGAAAAGTTGACCCTTTGTTTACTGTTTAATCCTAATAATAGAATGTATTTGTGTCCCCATTCATTCAAGATATACTTTCTCACATTCTTCATCATATTCATATTGTAACCTCTTTCTTTAAATAATGCAGTAATAAAGTCCACTTCCTTTACCATCTCAGTGTAGTGGGAGGTCGTTCTTATAGCCCTAATACACTGCCCTTTGTAAATATTAGTTAATAGTTTCCTAGGGTGTTTGCTTGTATATTCTAAATATCCATTAGAAAATGTATTTTTCTGTGTATTCGGGACTTAGAACATATTTCCCCATTTGATATATATGTATCTAAATATGCTAAACCATCCTTACTTCTTGATGAAGTAAATTTAAGAAAATCACTACTTTGGTTTAAAAATTCAAAAAAGTTGTTCAAAATGGTCTGACTAGCATCCCACAGGATGTAAATATCATCTAAAAAGTGGCAATAGTATTTGATGTACTTATAAAACACACTTTGGAATACTATTGTTTCTTCCCAGTCTATGATGACCAAATTAGCAAATATGGGGGCACAAGCAGCCCCCATAGCTACTCCTTTAGTTTGTCTGAAGTGTTCTCCCTCATATAGTATATAATTGTGGTCTAAGACTATAGACATCATTTCAAGAATGAGACAAACCCTATCCCAATCAAGATCCGTGTATTTCCTAATACTATTAATGAAGGCTTCCATACCTTCATTCTTAGGAATGCATGAAAATAAATCAATAACGTCTATTATAACAAATATAAGACCCTCTTTCCATATGTCTACTGGATAATTCTTCAAAAATTCCCAAGAATCTTTTACCATATGGGGGATCCTCTCATATATATGTTTCAACATGGTATCCACAGCTACACCCAAAGGAAAGGTTTTAGATTTACTACCTGAAATGATAGGTCGGAAGGGTGGGTTGTTTAAATTTTTATGTACCTTTGGAATTCCTACAAGAGACGCTAATGTAGGATGTTCTACTTTCAAAAAATTATAGGTGTCTTCAGTAATTCTTTTATCTATAAGAAATTCTTCCACTTGCATGATTATGTGTCTGTATGCAATGTTGATTTCGTTAATGGAAACAATTTTATAATTACCACTCAGGTGTAAAATGTCATGCATTTTTGAAGTGTACTCCATGTTGTCATATATTACCACTCCTCCTCCTTTATCGGGTTTCATTACCCAGATCTTTTTGTCATTTCTCAAGTTCTTCAAAATTTTAAATTCTTCCTCAGGAAGGTTGTGTTATAATTTTTTTATTTTACAATATGCATTGCCACACAGTATTAGGGATAGTGATGTTGCTGCCCATAGGTGAGGCATGACAATGCTTCACCCTACTAAGCCTGTGGCATGTGCATTAGAAGCATATCCCTGTAGTAGCACTCTTGGGATGGACAAGGGGTTGTATTGCAGTCCTGCTCAATGTGTGATGCTGGGTATGTCAGAGTGTCATCATGGGTTCCAGTGCATACAATATCCACAGTGGGGTGTGGGTGCTGGATATATTGTCATTACACCATGGTACCCCCGGTAAATGTCCCCTGTACCACTGTATGGTGGCCACTGTCACCATCAACCATACAGGTAACTGATAACACTATCCAGCCCAGTTATGCATGTGCTGTTTGCAACCTACCTGTAACACAATGTTCACACTGACAAGGTAGTTAGCACTGATAGGCCTAGGTCTCTCAGATGTTTGTTTGACTGTTATGTGTTTGTCAATGTGTATATGACGGTATGTCACACTATGTATTGTCCATATACAACCATTACAGCCCCCATTACCATATTGTACATGCCTGGGGATGTTTTGAATGTAACATGTAAACTGGAACACACCTCATCCTCAAAGCTGTGTGGTGTGTGCAATTAAAGCCACACACATCAGTAGCACTACATACCTAGGTAGAGGGCTACTTCCAGTGTTGCCAAATATGAGTGTGCGTGTATGTGGAGGGATCTACTTCAGGTTGCAGAATATACATGTCCCAGGGGGAGTCATCTGTCCAAGAACTGTGTGGCATATGATAACATGTCACAGGTATCATCCTGTGGACATATATTCCATCACAACTAGTGTTTGATGTGTAAATGGCCTCTTTCTCACTGTATAGGTGTGCAGCGATATTGGGTTTGGTATATATAGCTGGATGTGGCTGCTGTGGACACAGCCAACATCATTGCAGTTACTGTTGAGTGTATCCCCCTGCGTAGCTGGCCATAATACTGTACAGTTTATGTTAACAGGTTAGGGAGTTGTCTATCACACTATCTGTGGTTCTGCAGCACCTCTCACCCTCCAAAGGGTAGGGGTGTGCCACCCACACCAGCAAACATATGTTTACCGTGTTGAGGACTGCAATACATTGGGGAAGAGGACATATACCCTGCCGGTACCATCATCAATGACATTAAAGTAGTGGACTGCTTATTCCACAATGTGTTGTTCTGCGTAGTCTGGCTTGGTGGAATTACATAGCCTACAATAGGTTCCTTGCACAGGTACATACATCCATGTGTACAGTATTCTCTGTGTGGTGCATCAACACCAAAGCCTCTGTGTGTGTTATACACAAACATGTGGTGTGTACCACCCAGTACAACTTCCATTGTCCATGGTAGAAGGGCTGCTAACAGCAGCATCATGCACTCACCTGTATACACCACCCAGAGACCTACTGGCAATGTGGCACAGGCAGTAACTGTTATACAGACCTGTGATATGTGTTCACCTGTACCCAGGATATGGCAGAGCCAAGGTGTCACCACAATGCCATACACCTTGTGAGATATGACAGCAGACCATCCTCCTGCTGACACATGGACAACTACAACACAAACGGATAACATTATGTAGATCACAATCACTCAGTGTTAATAACAGCTATAATGCATCATGGCTGGACAGCTACACTACCTGACATGTAAGCATTAAACATTACTGCTGACAACATGTTACACAGCAGTACATTGGTACACTGTAGTACAGTCACCATGTGCATCAGAATCATATTTGCCTGTCCATGCATCAATGTTATACATGGCAGGGATGTGGTACAGGTATCATCATATGCACAAGGTGTGTTGCTGGTTTGAAAGAGACCAAGGCTGTGCCATACCATGTGTGTGAGTGAAGGGTTTTAATTACTGATATGGCCATGGTGAGGTGGTGTGTGTAGGTATGGGGTTGCCCTAGGTGTATTTGTATTGTGTGTGAGTATGCATGCACACAGTTCTGCCATGTGACTGCCCCAATACAGGTGTTTGTTGGACAGCTGCAGACCATCCCTGGCATGGTGTGCATTTCACCACCTCTGGCCATGGGCATGAGAACTGTGCCTGCCAAGGACTCATCCAGGTACAAGCCTTGATATGGTACTCTTCCCTGATGATGATATATGTCCACTGGAACCAGGTCCCTCCTGGGACTGACTAGGGTCAGGTGCACATGGTTTGTTGTGGTGTGGTATGGACAGCACCCTCCCTGCAGTGCTGGGACTGGTACTGATACTACAGGTGTGGCTTGGTGTCCTTGCACATCCATGTCGACCTCCACCTGTTGGTGTTGCTGGCCCATGCCCACATGGCCGTTGCACCACTCCCACCATATGCTCTAGCACGGACAATCCTCAGTCAATGAGTCCCACCATCTCACCCCACTGTCTATACATGACCTCTGTAAAATAATGGAGGGCACCTGCAAGATCACAGATATTGTCAGTTACCGCTGAAAGAATAGCCTGCTGCAGCCTCAGACCCAGTCTGGTGTACCGTTCCATACATGCCTGTGCCTCCATGACAGCCTGAAACATGCGTCTTGTAGTACCAGATGCGGCACTTCTTCTAGGGGCATGATGACCAGCAGCCCTCCAATGATCACCCCTATACATCTGCCTATGTGGTGCCCCGCCGGACATTCAGCTATGGCTACTGTGTCCAGACACAGCAGCCATAGATACCACACTGTCCTATGCACTGCCACCAACCGCCAACTGTCTCTTTGCTATGGCCACTGGTGATGATATATCTATAGGCACTGTGTGCAGGGAAGGGGTGGATAACGGGGATGTCAAACGATTGTGCAGTTTCGGTCTCTGACAACCCTGCCTGTGCCTCAGCACACCTATCATCATTTTCAGTGTCTGTATGGATGCCAGCATCAGATTGCATGCAGGAGGGACCCTGACCCACCTCGCCACCTATGAGGGTAAAACAAGAAATGCACTATAAGACCTGCATGTCATTGCTTAACAATATACACACACACACACACACACACACACACACACACACACACACACACACACACACACACACACATCCTGACATTCCGCCATAATACTTACCTGTCCCTGAGTTTACAGACTGTCCCAAGTTTATTCTCCTAAGTTCCCCATCCTGCATCACACTTGGAAACTTACACTCATTAATATCAATCATTAATGTATCATTCTTCTAACTGCCTAGACAAGTAATCACAAAACATGACCTGTTACTCCATTACCTCTTTGACTTGATTGTAGTCAGTTTTACAAAGACTCACTGCTGTCATCTAGTGTTCATCCTGGGTTTGCCCAGACCAATCACGGGCATGGCCTCCGTATGTTAGGGGCTACTACAGTCACTCAATAATGTCACGCACTTGAATGTCATACATAACAATTGCTCAGTAGATGTAAGATCTGTTGCTCTATTAATTTATTATGTGGACAACAGTAATATTTGGAAACACTCACTGGTGTTGTCTAGTAACTCCCCAATGTATCTGTAGTGCTGCATATGTGGGTATTCTTTCACCTTTCTATTGATTGCAATTATAACAGTATACCTGGTGTCTAGTGTCCCTCCCAATGCATGTTCCATTCTACAGACCTTATTATACTATCAACTGTCCTGAGATTTCATGCCAGACAAGTATTCCTAGTGTCTCATGTGTCAGTCCATGTCCATGTACTGCATGATTTCAAAGGGAAGTCGAGACGTATGAACAGCCCCACAATCACACATGTGCGTACATGGACACACACACACACACACATAGACACACACACATCCTACATATATCAACCCCCTCCACTCCACCAGATTGCACTTACAGATGAAATAACCCCCCACCTCCCCACACCCATACACCCACACTTACAGGTGAGGTTGCATGAAGATATTACACACAGACCTCCCATTACCCATCTGTCAACATGCATGACATATGGTACTCAACAGCATGCAGTGCAGTTATAGTCAATCCATGCTAGCAACAGTATACATGTGTGTGATGCATGGGCTGTGGTAGTAGGTGATGCTCCTTCCCCTGGAAAACACTGCACCCATGTACACAGTATTGCTGTGGACCTGTTCAGCACCCTGCCATGTACTATGCACCATACCTCACAGGTGTACACACCATTGCTGAATGTGTATTACTGTGTCAGTTATGTCTGCTCTGCTGCTCACAGCCCCTATGTGTTTGTCTGACACATACCTGGGATGATATGTGGGCAGATGTCATTTTTGAATGCCTGATGTCTGATTTACAGATGTTATAATCAGTGGTACATGTATGGCCAATATGATACAATTACACTGACAACCATCAAGCCTTACCATGTCTATGGGGAGTGTACACATCCTTATTGATATGACGCCCTCTTTCTTGATATGCCATGGGACCATATTACTGTTTATGCTAACATTACATGAGCCTGATATGTGACATATGACCTGCACAATTAAATGCAGTGTCAAACAAATGTGTTAGTTGTGCTGATGCTGATTGAGATGCATACACTTCGTGGGTGCATATGTATGCACGCCCTTATCATGATGGTTTGTTGCACCTACTGTTATGTGTACTAAAACAGTCATTATTCCTGGCAAGGGTATACTAGCATGGGCCATCTGCATTTGCCAGTATTTGGTCAGTCTGTCCTACACATGTCCCCCAATTCTGCATGACTGCAATGTCAGCTCATGTGCACATACCTTGGAGTTCACACACTGCCATCAGGGTTATGTCTGCCACAGTTTCTGACCCTGACTGTGTGCAGATATAGCCATTTGTAGCATCCTTTGGATCCCTGCTACAGTGCACTGTTGTGTCATGATGATACTCCATCCCCACCTTCAGCCTTTTTGCAGATGCTTGACAACTATGGCTTACACATGTGTGTCAGTTTGCAGTGCCCCAAACACTGAACACCATGTGTAACAGCCTAGTCCCAGCTAATGAATGGCAAACATATAGGTGTACACTGGCACCAGCAAGGGACAGATGGAGATGGTGGACCTGAGGTGGGGTGAGATGTTGGTTATGCAGCACATGTATCTTACTTGATACTGTCTGTAGGTTTCCAATGTGGTCTTGGTACACCAGTACACAATGCAGCAAATGCCTTTTGGGGACCTTTTCTGTTATGCATACTCTACCTGTAGAGAGGCCCGGCTGATGTTTCCTGTGGTACAACTGTCCCATCTGATTAACCTAACCCATGAGCCACATGTATGCAGAGTCCAGACAATTGCTGACATGGGTACTGTACAGCTAGTACTTGCTAGACATTCCTGAAACTCTCTCAGTGTTGTGGCATGTTACTAGGCAGCCTGCATGACTGGTTTGCTACATGTGACATAATCTGTCTTGGATGGCCATCTGTTTATTTCCTACATTATTCCTGTCCCATACATCCTCGCCACATACATGATTGTCTGCACTGTTTGCCATGGTATATGCAATGGTGAGGTATAGCTACATGTCCACGTTCTGGGTGCTACCTGTTGGGTATGGGGTCCACACCATGGCATGTAAGATGTGTTCAAGCCACGGCTGCCTCTGTTGCAGGTAAGTGGGAACATTTGATTGCCAAATGTCTTGGACAGCAGACCATTTCTTGGTGTGACACGGGGGACATGTACTTGCTGGAAGGTGCATTTCCATGAAGAATGCATGCAGTCAGTACCTCAACAGCTTCTTCCATTATATTTTATCTGGAGTGTGTGCACACATATGCTTCCAGTGTTTGTGAAGGTATGTATTCCCCATAGTTGCTGTCCTAACATACGATTCCATATTACACACTCATTGCTCATGTTAGGACCACATTGCAGGTTGTAAAGGTTGTGGGCTGCAGTATTGTGATATGCCAAAGTGTAGATCTGTAACAGTTGCTATTGCAATACTGGTATATACACTGTTGTAGCACTGTATAAGGGTGATGTTTCACACATGTCCCTACTGTAGGCCATTTTTCCCACCATTATGTTCATCTCTGTGCACACATTTTGCAATGACAGGATGTTAGTTATATTGCAGGAGTCTGACATACCCTTCAGATATACAATCATGGTGACCACTGCGATGCAGTACAGTTAACAGCAACAATACGTGAACATGTACTGCATGCATTATGGGTAGGTGTGTTAAATGTGTGCATGGAATATACCATGGCCATAACATGACCGGTGTATTGGCAAACCTGAACAAACACCATACTCATCAGCTATAGGCTGCTGCCCTGGAGGTATACTAGAGGGGCCTACATAAGTGTGTGAGAGATGTGATGTCAGTAGCTACAGCTGTGGTATTGGTACAGGGTGGGTGCAGCATTACAGTACATCAACAGTACAAGCCCACAATACTACAGATTATGCACATCTGTTTATTACTACTATGCAGCAACTGAATATATATATGTCATCTCACATATGCATGATCTAACTGTACAGATGTGGATTGATATGCAACGGTGGTCTACTGATGTGCCCTGTGACCTTACCTGCACACTCCTCTGCCATTGTGTGGGTAGCACCCACCTCCACTATGCTCTCCACCAGGTGTTGTGTGTGTGGGCAGGTAGGTGCCCCAAGGCTGGCAAGGAGCTCCTCAACATGTGTCAGGGGGGCGGAATGGCATGACACCCTAATTGCCAGCTGATCCCCCCTGACTGCAGCAGTACGCCGATGGGCATTGCGAAGTAGGTCTGTGCAATGATGCCGGTCCTGCTCATAACTTTGGTTATGCAGGACAACATAATTTACCTTGTGGACAAGGTCATTCCACAGGGCAGTCTGCTCCTGCTGCTCATGAGCTGTTCAGCCAAACAACACCTGGTAGTGCTGCACCAGGTGTGAGATGATGACATCAGTCTCCTCCACTGTATAAATGGGAAGCCTCTCCCTGGACATCTTGTCTGAAAGACATAAAGGTTAAAACAGGTCTGAGCAACTCATACAGCAAGGTTATCATAGTTTTTAATACACATTTCTGTCTCCCCCCACCATATCTGCAAAAACAATATGATCACACAACTCAACAGGTATGTCTATAGAATACCAACCATTGGGACATATATCGTATTGTACAGCACTTTGTGCTATGTGTTTGTAGTCATGTTCCCTGCAGGGACACTATCTTTGGTGGCCTGTTACGGTCAATGTCACCTGCATGCCATTGTAAGGGCCACTATAGTTCCATATATGCATGTGGTCTGTTTGCTATGTGATTGCTGCACATCTGCTGTTTTGTGTTATTGGGGATATCTATGCATGCTGTTGGACATGATCCGGGAATGTGTGGACTATTACTACCTACATATATTCTATAACAGTGACACAATAGCATGTTTAGGGAACAGTTGCCAGCAGAACCATCTCTCCCACCTCATCTGGCCATGTTACCAGGCCACATCACATGTGGGACCCACCCTGGGGCCTCCTCATCTACTGGTCCTGCACTACCTTCAGGTGGAACCACCTCAGGGGATGATGCTCACCCCCACCCAGGAGCACACACAGACATGATCCTGTCACAAGAGGTCAGGTCCAGGGTTTGGTGCATAGGGAGCTCCATAGAGACTTGGGGGATGTGCTACAGCACCTTGATGCCCTCAGTACAACTCACAGGGTCCACATGTTCCTCCTGCTCAGCCTCCAGCCCAGGCACCATCAGGGCCATGAAGCTGATGTTGTGACTTGCCATGGGTGGGGGCCTTGGTCACGTTGTTTCCATATGGGGCTCATGTCGCAGATGACACTCCCCATCCAGGGTGTTTACCCACCACATGTGTCATATACCACCCCTGTAGGCTGTGTTCTCTATCTTCCAACGCAACCCACCTCCACAAATATACCTGCTATCTTTCCCCAAATTCCCAATCCCACCATCACAAATAAGGGCAATGTGTTCCCAACATGGGGTTCACACCTGACATAACCATCCATTTTGCACACACTTACTGCTTATATATATATATATATATATATATATATATATATATATATATATATATATGTGTGTGTGTGTGTGTGTGTATTGATATGTGTGATGTTCCCTCACACATATCATGCAGCACTGTCATGCAAAAGTAGGGGACATGTATTTATATACATATCTGTGTGTGTTTGTTTGTATATATGTAGACCTACACACACACACACACACACACACACACACACACACACACACACACACACACACACACACACACACACACACACACACACACATATATATATATATATATATATATATATATATATATATATATATATATACATATAGGTGTCTCTATATCTGTAGACATATATGTATATGTATATGTATATATATATATATATATATATACACACACACACACACACACACACACACACACACACACACACACACACACACACACACATATATATACCTATATATATATATATATATATATATGCATTCAGATATCAGGTCCACACTGTTTAACTTCCTGCACAGCTGCACTGTTCTGCCTACCTACAACACAGGCAGGTGTCACATGTAGACACAGTCTAACATTAGGGGGATATATATAGGAACAGATTGCAGGTAAGTCTATTACACACCTATGGCGTTTGTGCATGCTACATTACTTGTTAACATGACTGTCCTGCAAGTGGTGGGCCTCTGGAACCCACGTGTCCATCATAATGGCATTACTTCCACCACCAGCTATTGGTTACACTAATATACATTTCTTGCATTACACAATACACACACTATGATGGCTTACATCTTGTCAGTCAGTGCTCATCTGCGCAGTTGACAGGTATGGCCCTCTGCCCACAGGGACAAACACTATTGTCAGTAGCAGTTGTTCAGCTGGACATCATTACAACAACACCTGATGGCACATATAAATCATTCCAAATCATTTATCCCATTATTATTAGAGAACATTATTAGAGAACTTGGCATAGCTCCTCGTGGTCCCCTGCAGAGTTCCTAAGGCAGCAGAGAGCAGAAAAAGCGACTTTCCTGATTCTAAGTATTTTTTAAGCATTTTTATTGCTTTTTTTGACCTATTGTGCATTTCAACCACTGTTTCTGCATATATTATTGTGATATTACCTGTTTTCTCTGTTTTTCTGAGCTTAATTTGTTGACTGCACTTCTTAGCTTAAGTTTTGCTTATAAGTTAACCTACAGGCTAATACACTCAAGTGTACTAGCCTTTGATAGCATTTAGTCGAAAAACCAAGCATTTACTGTATTTTCTATCTGTGTGTGTAAAAAAACTAAAAAAAAAAAATACTTCTGCTTTCCTAACTTTCCTAGCTAGTTGTTCCAGTGATCAGATTTTGCTGATCCCTGGGCTTTGTATTTGGTTCCTGTGTTCCTCCATTTTCTTGTGTGGCCAGAGGGAAGTTTCTTTACTCACCAGTGAGAGTGGGGAGTACTGAGCTGCCTGTTTGTCCTCAGAGGAGTGGTTAGAGACAGTAACTGGTAATTCATTGGCCATTTTGGGTCATTTCCTGTTTTTTCCAGCCCACTGCTATAAAGCACGCTTTGGCGGGCTTTTCTGGCATTAGAGAACTTGGCATAGCTCCTCGTGGTTCCCTGAAGAGTTCCTAAGGCAGCATAGAGCAGAAAAAGCGACTTTCCTGATTCTAAGTATATCTTAAGCATTTGTATTGCTTTTTTCGACCTTTTGTGTATTTCGACCACTGTTTCTGCATATATTATTGTGATATTACCTGTTTTCTCTGTTTTTCTGAGCTTAATTTGTTGACTGCACTTCTTAGCTTAAGTTTTGCTTATAAGTTAACCTACAGGCTATTACACTAGCCTTTGATAGCATTTAGTCGAAAAACCAAGCATTTACTGTATTTTCTGTCTGTGTGTGTAAAAAAACTAAAAAAAAAAAAAAATACTTCTGCTTTCCTAACCTTCCTAGCTAGTTGTTCCAGTGATCAGATTTTGCTGATACCTGGCCTTTGTATTTGGTTCCTGTGTTCCTCCATTTTCTTGTGTGGCCAGAGGGAAGTTTCTTTACTCACCAGTGAGAGTGGGGAGTACTGAGCTGCCTGTTTGTCCTCAGAGGAGTGGTTAGAGACAGTAACTGGTAATTCATTGGCCATTTTGGGTCATTTCCTGTTTTTTCCAGCCCCCTGCTATAAAGCACGCTTTGGTGGGCTTTTCTGGCATTAGAAAACTTGGCATAGCTCCTCGTGGTCCCCTGCAGAGTTCCTAAGGCAGCAGAGAGCAGAAAAAGCGACTTTCCTGATTCTAAGTATATTTTAAGCATTTGTATTGCTTTTTTCGACCTTTTGTGTATTTCGACCACTGTTTCTGCATATATTATTGTGATATTACCTGTTTTCTCTGTTTTTCTGAGCTTAATTTGTTGACTGCACTTCTTAGCTTAAGTTTTGCTTATAAGTTAACCTACAGGCTAATACACTCAAGTGTACTAGCCTTTGATAGCATTTAGTCGAAAAACCAAGCATTTACTGTATTTTCTGTCTGTGTGTGTAAAAAAACTAAAAAAAAAAATACTTCTGCTTTCCTAACTTTCCTAGCTAGTTGTTCCAGTGATCAGATTTTGCTGATCCCTGGGCTTTGTATTTGGTTCCTGTGTTCCTCCATTTTCTTGTGTGGCCAGAGGGAAGTTTCTTTACTCACCAGTGAGAGTGGGGAGTAATGAGCTGCCTATTTGTCCTCAAAGGAGTGGTTAGAGACAGTAACTGGTAATTCATTGGCCATTTTGGGTAATTTCCTGTTTTTTCCAGCCCCCTGCTATAAAGCACGCTTTAGCGCGCTTTAGCGTGATTTAGCGCGGAGTTGCCACAGGAGCACACAAGAGCAGCGGCGGTTAATCAAGGTTAAACTATTCGGGCTACCTAAAGTCCACTCTTCAAATTTTCCCTTAAAACAGCCTTCCTTGAACTGTACTGCTGATCTTACCAGCGTATTCTATATCTATAAATCTCAGCTCTACTTGATTCCTAAGTAAAATATTCTCTATCTGTAAAGCCTAGCACTTGCTCCTAAAGTACTTTTTTACTTGATATATCACTTTTATTATACATAGTACCCCAGCAGCCAAAAACCCCTTTCGATCACCCACATCCCCCGGAGTCTTTTAAAGTCCTTGTCTATTCCTTCTAGCATGTCAGGGGATCAGTTGATAGTGTCCTCTCCTGTTCAGCTGGTGAATCTGGGAATATTGAG
Source organism: Protopterus annectens (assembly GCF_019279795.1). Classification (NCBI taxonomy): domain Eukaryota; kingdom Metazoa; phylum Chordata; order Ceratodontiformes; family Protopteridae; genus Protopterus; species Protopterus annectens. The sequence goes on from NC_056739.1 coordinate 1,761,076,550, forward strand.
GCAATGTTGCAATTGTCTCATATACACAGACAACCCTCTCCTTCTCCCACAAAACACAAATACATGCGAGAGATGCAACTATATAGCCAAACTGGAGGCTGAGCTCTCTCAACATAGGACTGGTAAGACCAGACAGGAGGAGAAGGTAACCACACACACCACAAACCCAGTCTCACATAGTACTATCACAACTTCAAATCATACACATTAATACACAAAGACATATTCGGAGGCTCTGATCAAAAATCTACCAAAACAGCAGAGGCCACCAAAGCAGACACCCAAACAACTGCCACCTCAGGACACAACACATGCAACACATAGACCACAATGTCAGTGTGCCAAACAGTCACAGCCCTTAAGGCCAGAAACAATGCCAGACACACTCGTCATTGGTGACTCCATAGTCAGACACACTGACGTCCCGCTCACCAGATTGATCAAGGAAAAGGTCACAGTAAGCTGCCTGTTGGGCGCTAGAATCCACCACATAACGCAAGCACTCAGGTCTCTCAACAGCAGGTACAAGTACGACTCTGTCATTGTCCACGCTGGTGTGAACGACCTGAGACGTACCTCCTTGGACTACATGAAAAGAGACATAGAGGAGCTCTCTGATTATGTAGCCCAGGCAGGTATGACCCTGACCTTGAGCAGTATCCTACCTTCACCAAGAATGATGCCACAATACAGAGACAAGATGATCAGCTTTAATAATTGGCTTAAAATCTGGTGTCATTCAAAGGGGATCCAATGTCTGTCTGCCTGGGATGACATGCTGGACAAGCCACGCTGCTTCGCAAGGGACGGCTTGCACCTGTCACCTCTGGGCTTCCGGATATTGGCAAAGGCTCTTGCCACCCCCATAGTGCCTTTTTTAGGCAAGGCTCAAATTCTAAACCTACCACTCTAGAACACAAAAAAGGGAAAAAAAACTAAAGGTAATGCTGCTCAATGCCAGAAGTCTCAACCTCAAGATGCATGCACTCGAGGCCCTTCTCAGTATGGAGAACATCGATGTCTGTGCTGTGACTGAAACCTGGTTCAAGGCTCCCGAGAGCACCCCGGCACTATCAGGCTTTACCTCATATCATGCGCTCCGGCCCCAAAATCCAGACAACACCAAGAAAGGAGGGGGGTGTCTATATTCATCAAGAACACCCACACCTCAAGGTTGGTGGCAACGCACAATGCATCGGAGACCATCCAGGTGCAATTAACCATAGGAAAGACTGCTCTGCAATTTGTAGCATGTTACAGGCCACCCTCTCAATCTCAGGAACCTCACATACCTTTCCTGAAAACACTGGAGGGGATAAATGTATCTCCAAACACCATCATACTAGGTGATTTCAACTACCCGAATATAGACTGGGATCACTATTCAAGCCCCAACACTCTAGCCCAAAGGTTCCTAGAGTTCATAAACTCAAATGCCATGGAACAACTAGTCACCATCCCCACAAGAGGAGATAACATACTAAATCTCATCATCACGAACATGGGGTCACAATGTTCAACACCGGAGGTATACCCTTCACTGGTGAGATCAGACCATAAACTAATCTCACTGGAAGTACACATCCCGCCCCCACCTGAGATAAAAAAGACCACAGTGAAGAACTTCTCAAAAGCCGACTTCACACTTCTAAAGGGTAGTGTGGTCTCTTTTAAGGCCCCCCGAGACTGCGGAAACCATTACTCAAGCCGCTGAATCACTTACAAATGCCTTCTACAAGCACCTACAGGACTGCATGGATCAGGCAATCCCAAACAAAACAAAGACTCTTTGTACCAAAGGCAAGCGTCCAGTTTGGTGGACCCCAGCCATAAACAAGCTCTACAACAAAAGGAGGAAGCTACTACAAGATAGAGCAAAATCCTTAAAAGGGAAAACACCCTTGATCATTATAAGTAAAAAACTAAGATCTCTCATAAAATCATCCAAGGCAAATTTTGAGAGAAAAGTTGCTAAGGACTCAAAGGACAATCATAAGGGCTTCTTTAGCTATGTTAGAAACCTGGGAGGAAACTCCCAGATATGCTCAGAATTAGTTCAAAATGATGTAAAAATTACTGAACCTACAGACATTGCCAACATACTGGCTGACAGGTTCAGTGCAAACTTCTCCCCCCTCCCCCCCAAAAGGTGAGATATCTATACCAGAGAATTATAGCCCCCCCAAACATCTCTAACACTCAGGTGAGAGCTGCTCTCTCCAAGGCAAAAAACACAGCATCCATGGGACCAGATGGTGTCCCCGGATGTGTGCTCCATGAACTCAATGAGGAATTAAACCCGCAGTTAGGGCAGCTGTTTAATCTTAGCCTCACCTCAGGATACGTGCCTAAGGAGTGGCATACGGCAACTGTGGTCCCACTTCACAAAGGCGGTGCCTCCACTGACCCAGGAAATTACCGTCCCATAAGCTTGACAAGCTTGATCTGCAAAGCTATGGAGAGGATCATAATGGAACTCATAAATAAAGACATAGGAGACTTGCAGACTTTGGATCCGACCCAGTTTGGCTTTGTCAAGGGCAGATCATGCCTTTTAAACCTGGTTGACTTTTTCGAAACAGTCACCAAGGCCATTGATGAGGGAAAGGCAGTCCACACAGCCTACCTCAACCTGGCAAAGGCTTTCGACACAATACCCCACTCAGGTATCATTGAAAAACTCATCAGTTTAAATGTAAATCCATACGTCACAAGATGGGTTGCAAATTGGCTAAGTGACAGAACCCACAGGGTCAGAGTTGCTGGCGCCATGTCAGACTCAAAGCCTGTCACAAGTGGTGTCCCACAGGGCTCAGTCCTGGGCCCTCTCCTGTTCGGCATCTACTTTTCAGAAGTACAAGCAAACACAGGAGGATTATGGCTGACAAAATTTGCAGATGACTGCAAACTGGGCGCCATAGTTGAGAACACATCTGACACAGATATCCTTCAGAAGGGTCTTATAGAAATGGAAAACTGGTGCCAGAGCCATGGCATAAAGTTAAACGCCAAAAAATGCATAGTCATACCCTTCGGGAAAAACAAGGTTACCCCTAGCTACCATATAGGTGGCAACCCACTAAGCACAGAAGAGGTTATCAGGGATCTGGGTACCCAGGTTGACAGTAACCTTTCATTTGACACTCACGTTGCCAAAGTAGTTAGGAAGACCTTCTACATTGCCCACCTGATCATGAAGGGATTCACATCTAGATCAAGGGAAGTCATCGTCCCCCTGTACTCATCACTCATCAGACCAATGATTGAGTACAGTGCCCCATTCGGAATGTATCTGACATGACACCTGCAGCAACTGGAAAGGCCCCAAAAGTTCCTCACCAAAAGGATAAAGGGTCTCAAAAATATGTCCTATGCTGCCCGACTGAAGGAACTTCAGCTCTATTCAGTCGCACATCTGCTCAGAGGTGACCTGTGCCTGACATACAAGGCCATGTCCAACCCAGAATTGATGAACATGCTTCACCTCAAAAAATCTAGATCCCTCAGAACTACAAGGGCGGCAGACTTAAACCTTGACACGGTTATTAATAGGACGTGCTGGAGGGACAGATTCATCACCCAGAGACTCCCTATGCTGTGGAACAAAATCCGGTACATGTGAGGCAGAGCACCTCGCTGGCTTTGTTCAAGAGAAATCTTGACCAATGGATGGGAGATCGCAGATATACCCCAGGGATTATCTCAGTGTCACTGCTTGACAGAGGCACAGCAAAATAATGGGCATAGTATCCTCCAACTAAAGGGTGGCGAAAGCCAAACTCTGGGCTAGGCTTATAAATGCCCTTGGGCAGATAGCCTAGTATGAACCTATGAACCTATGTATATATATATATATATATATTTATATATATATATATATATATATATATATATATACTTCACATACCTGTTATGAGAATGATGTCTCTTCTGGATAGTTTGCTGTATGGACAGCTGGATGGATGTGTTTTTTAATTTTTTAGTTGTATTTGCTTTTTTTTTTGTGCTTTCCCTCTATCTCTATCTCTGTCTCTCTCCACTAAATGGATTGAGCTGCTTGAGTTGCTCTGAAAAGATTGCAACATGGATTTTGTAGGTGATGCACATGATCAGGTGATGGCCTCTGCACTAGTCAGTGTCCACCACTTACTACCTGCATGCAGCATGCTGTGTAGAACTTCCAATTACCACTGTCATGGCAACCCACTACTATAAATTCCTACATCATATGTCAACTGTGGGGCTATCCACATGATGGCCAGATGATTATCCGTTTATGTTTTGTCTGTCCACCACACAGGTTTTGTACCAGATATATCACTGGCATTGTGTCTGTTGAATGCTATCAGAACATGGTTACATCCATTTGTGTTTCTGACTTCATATTCCTGACTAAGGGTATGTTGCAGACTATCCTGCAATACCAGCAACTTTCTCAGTGTATAACAACAATATTTTAAATATGGCCCTGTGTTCCGGCCTCCGGACTCCACCTATATACCAGGCTTTGTCCATATGACATGCAGTAAGAGGGTGTTATATAGTGGCCTGTGATTATGTCATGCTGCCATTCCTGACATCATTCCAATGCTGTTGTGGCCCCCGCACATATTGTGGGGTTGGGTCCATATATGTGTGGGCTTCATCTGCGCAATACATGTGTGCACTTACGCAGTCCAGAGGTCAGTGTATGTAACAGTGTTATATGCCCCTGTAAGTCAGTCCTTGGGGAGGGGTATGCAACATATATACCCTTGGCTGTTACAACATGTGAGGGATATCGGCAGTAAGACGCCTTAAGGTATATGGCTGTACATTTTCATACATTTCACTTTGGGAACATTGGTGGCCTAGTGCTTACTGTTATACAGACAGTTCTGTTTGTCAATGCAATGGTGATGTTTTCAGTTAAGCATTGTCATGTAACAGACACATCCTTATTGTGGTAACTTAATTCCTTTACCCCTAGGGGTTGAGTACAGAGTGCAATTGGAAGCTGCTGAACTATACATCTGCATTACTTACTGTTGATTGATTGTTATCCTCTGGCCCAATCTTTTTTTACTGTTGTACTACTTGAAGGCTTTGGCCTGGACAGCAACATATGTTATGCTTTTAGATTACTGTATAAAATGATCTGCTTGAGAGTTGCATTAATTGGTTTGTATGTATTTCAAAGACCTAACAGCTATATGACATGGCATATACAACTGTAATAGTACACAGATAAACATTTCTTATGTATGCAAACCTGTGTGTGGTGTAATATCTTTTGACTTCTCTGTGTGTATATGTTTCATGCAACAATTGTCTTTTGTATGAGTGAATCATACACTGTCCATTTGAAAAGGTGGCAACTGTAGGAATACTGGCTGTTCAATATACTGTGCACCCTCTAAATACTTATCTTCTTATACATATCTATGTGTGTGTATGTGTATTTATATATATATATATATATATATATATATATATATATATATATATATATATATATATATATATATATATATATATATATGTATATATGTATCTGTGTGTGTGTGTGTGTGTGTGTATGTATCTTTGGAATTTTTATTGCTTCCATACTGTACATTCCCTATGGTAGCCAGACTGCACTGCATGATATGTTATTGATACCATCCTGCCATCATACTGGTGGGATGGATTACTGTTAACATCTTGTGGCTATGTCGTGTAGGGTCCTGGGTATGGGACTTGCAACAGCTTGTATTGTGTTGCAAGGCAGATCTGTTTGGCTGTGGGGGAGGGAGTGATATCAGTACTTACAAGAGGTACTCACTTGGGCCCCCTCATCCCCATTAACGGTGCCTTTGGTTATATATTTATTTGGTATGTTCTCTTTTATATTTATATATATATATATATATATATATATATACACACAATCATGCACACACACACACACACACACACACACACACACACACACACACACACACACACACACACACACACACACACACACACACACACACACACACACACACACACACACACACACACACACACACACACACACACACAACACATCATCTTCTTCTTCTTCTTCTTTCGGCTTTTCCCGGTCAGGGGTCACCACAGTGGATCACCTGTCCGCTCATGTTTGGCAGTAGAGTTTTACGGTGTCAAGTTGCCAGCCCGGCACCCAACCTTCCACAGAAGGCACAGACACACACATGCACTCACATCTAGGGCCAATTTAGAATTTAGAGTGTCTAAACCACCTACAGCATGTCTTTGAAATGTGGAAGAAAACTGGAGCACCGAGAGGAAACCCACGGGACCACAGAGAGGACATGCAGACTCCTCACAGAAAACATCCGAGCTGAGGATCAAACTGGAGAACCTCTTTCTGTGAGGCGCCAATGCTAATTGCTGCACCACCGAGGCCACCCGACACTCATACATCTACATGTATAAATACATTTCCTGTACTGTTGAATGGCTCTGCTTGATGATTGGTTTCTGAAAACATCAGGGTTATGTATATCTGACATGGCTTAGTGGTAAGTCACTTTGGCTATGGTGTGCAGGGTCCTGAGTTCGAGCTTTGCAAAGGCTATTTATTTTGTTGCTGGGCAGAAAAAGGGCCATTAGATATAGAGTGATTAAGGCACTTTACAGCAGCTGTAAGCAGGTTTGTGCGAATTTGCGCAAAGGTAAGCACTGCTATCTTCCGGTTAGAGTTTCTTATACTCAGTTAGCATCTAAATTGCTTAACCAGTGTAGGCATTGCTTACCCCTGTGCAAAAAGGCTTAAACCCACTTACTGCTGCTTATAAGTGCTTACTCCCGCTTACCCTCACGTTAATTTCTTTAAAAGAAAAGAAAAAGGGTTGATAGGAAAGTGATGAAAAAGGGATGAAATATTTTCCCCTACTGTCTTTCCCTCTTTGTGTCCCTTTTTCATCCCTTCATGAATATGTTTGCATTGCGTTCTTATGCATTATTTGGAATACCAGTGAATAACTCTACTTTTGCAAAACATTTGCACTATTGGCATGTTTTGTTGGCAATGCTAACATGATGCCACACAGGATATTTATGTGTGCCGCCGATTATTGTTTATTTACTGCATGGGACCATCACAGGGTGTTGTGCGTGTTCGTGTTTCATATTTTGATGTTGTGCATCTCGATGGTTTAAGTTTTTGGTGGTTTCAGTTTATGATGTTATGGTCTTGATGATGTGAGACTCGACGTAGTGTTAATTCGATGGTTTCAAGTGAAACCCTTCAACTACCCAAACATAGACTGTGAGCATTACTCTAGCTCCAACACCCTAGCTCAAAGGTTCCTAGAATTTATAAACTCAAATACTATGGAACAACTCATTACCACTCCCACAAGAGGGGAAAACATACTGGACCTGATCATCACCAACATGGGACTCTATGCTCTAGACCAGAAGTGTATCCCTCACTGGTAAGATCAGACCATAAACTAATCTCACTGGATATTCACATCCCGACCCCACCCCCTGCCCAGAAAACCACAGTGAAAAACTTCTCTAAAGCAAATTTCACACTCCTCAAAACCGAGGTGGAATCCTTCAAAGCCCCCAGGCCTGTGGAAAATACGGCCCAGACCACGGAATCCTTTATAAACGCATTCTATGAACACCTTCAGGAGTGCATGGATCATGCAATCCCAAATAAAACCAAGACCCAATCCTCCAAAGGCAGATGTCCTGTCTGGTGGACCCCAGCCATAAACAAACTATACAAAAGAAAGAAGAAGCTACTACATGATAGAGCAAAATCCCAAAAAGGGAAGGCATCTCTGATCAGTGTTAGCAAAAAACTACGGGCACTCATAAAATCATCTAAGGCCAGCTTCGAGAGAAAAATTGCACAGGACACTAAGGATAATCACAAGGCTTTCTTTAGTTATGTTAGGAACCTGGGTGGGAATTCCCAGATATGCTCAGAATTAGTCTAAAATGACAAAAAATACACCAAACCCACAGACATTGCCAATATCCTAGCTGACAGGTTCAGCACAAACTCCCCCCCCCTCCCCACCAAAAGGGCAAATATCTATCCCAGCGGAGTGCTGCCCCTGACATCTCAGATGCTCAGGTAAGAGCCGCTATCTCCAAAGCAAAAAACACAGCATCAATGGGACCAGATGGTGTCCCGGGCTGCGTCCTACATGAACTCCAAGAAGAGCTAAACCCAAATATAAAACTACTGTTCAATCTCAGCCTTACCACAGGATATGTACCCAAAGAGTGGCGTACAGCAACAGTGGACCCTCTCCACAAAGGTGGTGCCTCAACGGATCCTGGAAACTATTGCCCCATAAGCCTGACTAGCTTGGTCTGCAAAGCTATGGAAAGGATCATCATGGACCTCATAAAAAAAGATATTGGGGACCTACAGACACTGGATCCTACCCAGTTCGGCTTTGTTAAGGGCAGATCCTGCCTCTTAAACCTGGTCAATTTCTTTGAAACAGTCACCCAGGCCATTGATGAGGGGAAGGTGGTCCACACAGCCTACCTGGACCTCGCAAAAGCCTTCGATACAATATCCCACTCGGACATTATAGATAAGCTCACCAGCTTAAATATAAACCCCTATGTCAATAGATGGGTCGCAAAGTGGCTCAAGGACAGAACCCACATGGTTAGAATTGCTGGAGCCATGTCAGACTCCAAACCAGTTACAAGTGGCATCCCACAAGGCTCAGTCCTGGGACCTCTCCTCTTCGGTATATATTTCTCGGAGGTACAGGCAAACACGGAAGGACTGTGGCTGACCAAGTTTGCAGATGACTGCAAACTGGGCTCTATAATCAACTCTCCAGCTGACACAAGCATCCTCCAAAATGGACTCATAGAAACAGACAACTGGTGCCAGAGCCATGGCCTCAAGCTAAACACCAAAAAGTGTATAGTCATCCCCTTTGGCAAAAACGAAGTGCCCACAAATTACCACATAGGTGGTAATCCATTAAGTACGGAAGAAGTAATTAGGGACCTGGGGACACAAGTTGATAGCAATCTCTCATTTGACAACCACGTGGCCAAAGTGGTTAGAAAAACATTTTATATAGCCCACCTAATCATGAAGGGACTCACATCTAGATCAGGGGAGGTCATTGTGCCTCTTTACTCATCCCTCATCAGGCCCATAATTGAGTACAATGCCCCTTTTGGGATGTACCTTACCAGACACCTGCAGCAACTGGAAAGACCCCAAAAGTACCTCACCAAGAGGATCAAAGGGCTCAAACAGATGCCATATGCTGCCCGGTTAAAGAAACTCCAGCTCTACTCAGTGGCATACCGCCTGCTCAGAGGCGATCTGTGCCTGACGTATAAAGCCATGTCCAACCCGGAATTAATGGACATGCTGCACCTCAGAAAATCCAAATTCCATCGAGCTACCTGCTCAAGAGACTTGAACCTCAGCACTGAAATAAATAGGACATGCTGGAGGGACAGATTCATAACCCAGAGGCTCCCTTCACTCTGGAATAAAATCCCAGTCCAGGTTAGGCAGAGTCCCTCCTTGACTCTCTTCAAGAGGAATCTTGATGAGTGGATGGGGGATCGTAGGTTTACCCCGGGTATCACTTCTGTGTCACTGTTAGATAGAGGCACAGTATACTAACCTCGAAAAAGGGCATAGCAAAATTAATTTTAAAATGGGTGGCGAAAGCCAAACACACTCTGGCTAGGCTTATAAATGCCCTAGGGCAGATATCCTATTATGAACCTATGAACCTATGAACCTAATACTTCATATAGATTCCTTTCACATGTTAATTTTGATTTTCCTATAGTGAGAATCTTTTTGGTGATACCTCAGTCTTATGTACTGGTGTGATGGCTTACTGGTTAAATACTGTGACTATAGTACAGGGTCCTGGGTTCAAGACCTGCAAGAGTTGTTTATTTTTGTTGCTGGGCAGTACAGCGGCTGTTGGATACAGAGTAATTAAGACACTTTTAAGCAATTGTAAGCAGGTCTGTGTGGGTGTGCTCGATGGTAAGCAATGCTAACTTCCAGTTAAATATGCTTACAGAGGGTTAGCTTCCATATTGCTTAACCTGTGTGCGCATTGCTTACCCCTGCGCAAACAGGCTTATACCTGCTTACTACTGTTTATAAGTGCTTACTCCCGCTTACCCCTACACTAATTTACACAGAAATGTAACATGGCTCTTGGGAAGGTGTAGGATTTGGACACTCTATGGATTTATCATTCATTACGCATTATACCTTCGATTTGTATCCCTGATTCATGTGTACATATACTGTATGGGGCACTTGTGTTTATCTGTGGATTTTACAACATTATTACAATGACACCTCACATCTGCATTTAATGCAGTTCTCCAGTCCACAAATATATGTTATTTAGTAGGTTATACAACAAAAAAAATTGTTCATAAAGTGATTTGACATGGAAAATGGAATTTACTAGAGTGAGAATCAAACTGGGAATGACTGCTCATAAGGTGAATACTCTGACCACTATACTATTGCAGTACTGCTTCATTTGCATGTATCTTGATATTTATCTTCTTGTGCCATTTAAGCTTCAGTATGCATAGCTAAGCAATGTCCAAAACCGTGCACTTATGCTTACATTTAATCTGTTTGATAAAAAAAAATTCTACTGCTATTTTCTCTTGGAAGGGACAGGATTCACTTAATGCTGTGGATTCCTGCATGCATCTGCACATTTGGCAGACATCCTAGCAACCCCCCATACCTCTCAACCTCTTAGTGCACATTATCTGGACAAAGCTTGGCAACATGAAGTTCAACTATGGACATATTTTAATTACAGCTCTTATGAACCTGGGACAGTTGCTAGAGTAACATGATTGGTTTTAATATAGGTTTTCTGATGGTTTTGCTGTATGATGGTCATATGTATGCCATTACTTCACGGCTTCATTCATGGCATCATCCTGTGATTTCAGGGTACAAATGTGGTACAGTCCAACTGTATGGGCAACAAATGTGTGGATATTATGCAATGATTTGTACAGTTGGGAAGTATGCAACCTCCTATGAGTGTTCTCACTCATTGTTATTGCCAAACGGCACTTTCTGAGTGCCTGGGCATGTGTATTGTGAGAGCTTTGCTCTCAAACACACCCCCTGCACTCGTCTATGCTCCATGTCCATTTAGGACCACAAGCATTGCGCGTTCATTAATGTGCATGGTGCGCTGCTGTGCTGCTCCTAAATGGTCGCTTCCATGTAGGAATAAGCTATTCCTGTATGGAAGCTTACTGAGTCCCAGTGACTGATTTCTACAATCACTTCCCTGCTACTCTGATTCCTCACACTTAAGCTCCTTAATAGGCTTACTGTACTTCTACAGCTCTTTGTTTTTCCATTAAAACATTTTTGTATAGTTTGAGAAACAAGAGATGCAATACCCTTGCCTTTGGTAGTCTCAAATCCTACACATACAGTCCTCACCTTATACATTCTCAAATTCAACAAGCATAGTGCAGTCAGACCTGCATTACAAAAGAAATTTTAATAACATAATACAGCTAATTGGAAGAAAATTGACATCAGTTTTATGCACTGGTACTAACTTGGATCCTTTGAAGATAAAGTTCATTTTCATCAAAAGGATTTCTATGCATACATTCCACTGGTTTCATAATAATGGCTAAGCTTAACTCTTCTTCTGTATAGTAAAACATTACCCTCCCCCACAGCTGTCACATGTATATATGACCTTCCAGTACAGTAACTCACCAGTCTTACTTCTAGCGACATTCAGCTGCATTTAATATTGCAATTAACATATATATATATATATATATATATATATATATATATATATATATATATATATATATATGGGTGTACTTTGTTTCATTGAAAGCTCATTTCACTGAATTTGAATTCACCCTGACCAAATCACTGAAAGCTCAAATTAATGAAGACCCATTTCACTGAATCTCATTTCACTGAATTACTAGCACTGTGTAGAATACTGTAAGGCAAGTAAAAGGTATATGCCCTTTCCCCCACTGTAGTGTGATCCTGGAGTTAGGGGGTGGGGGGTGTAGCCCCTCAGCTAGTTTGGTTTGATATTATATTTCACAGAAAGCTTCAAAACAATACATTTTAATCCATAGGCATACATACTTACAACACCAATGACTAACTCTTTCCAGAAGACAATATCAACACAAACTAAGTGGGGGGTAGCCCCCCACTCCCAATGTGGGGGCTGTTCCCCCCACAACCCCACTAACTATATATACTAACTTCAGGATAACACTACAGTGGGGAAGGGGCATATGCCTTTTACTTGCCGTATAGTACTCTATACATCGCCAGTACTTCACTTCACTGAAATGAGATTCGGTGAAATGAGTTTTCAGTAATTTGAGCTTTCAGCAATTTGGTCAGGGTAAACTGAAATTCAGTGAAATGAGCTTTCAGTGAAACAAGTAGACCCATATATATCATCAATATATATATGTGTGTGTGTGTGTACATATATATGCATATATATATATATATATATATATATATATATATATATATATATATAGGGGTGTGTGTGTGTGTGTGTGTGTGTGTGTGTGTGTGTGTGTGTGTGTGTGTAGCATGGGCTAAAAATATGTTTGCATATAACATTAAATCTTTTCTGTCATACATGAAATAATTGAGAAAAAATTGTATAGAATTGCATAATAATAGTAATCTGTCTACCACACTCATTTTATCTTATATATTTGAATTACATGTATTTGTGGTTGTCATGACTGCATCATGACTGAATCATAGAGTCATTTTTTTTCTCATATCTTCATGATCTGCACTAGCAGAGGAAGACCTTCTGTTATAGTCTTCAGCCTCACTGTTAGGCTTTGAAATTCTAGAGTGTCTTCTGAATTCCGCTCTGCAGTGATCCCATTCTTTACATCAATTTGTACATGATAATTCTGCATTTGATTAATGTACATTATATCGGTTCATGCAGACAGAGTGGGTGCTTGTTGATGTAAAGGATGACACCACTTTTAAATTGTTGCATTTATGTGTTATTAATGAGAAGCTACATGTTTTGTTAATAGTTTGTGTTTCCTGCCTTACTTTTTAAGTTTTCTGGTTCAGTTCCATGCTGTGGCACCTTCTTTGTTGAGCCCTTATGTCTTCCTTGTGTCCCTGTTGGTTTTCACTGGGATCTTCTGTTTCCACTAACATACCTAAGACATGACTTTTGGTAAGCAAGTGATATTCTATACTGCCTAGAGGTATGTGTCCAGGGCATGACCGAATGTGTGTTTTAGTGTTTAAATCTATAATAAGGCTCAAAACCCAATAATGAGTCATGTAAAACAGAACCATAACTAAGTCCTCTTGTGCCCTGTGCAACTCATCAAATTGACACTCTATCAGTTCAAAGCTGAAGAGCAAATTTCTCACAGTTAAAGGGAGAGAGAAAAAAGCTCCTGTTATGCAATTGCTGGTGCAACTGTAGCAAACAGCTTGTTAAAACAGTAGCAACTGTAAAAAACTGTAACAAGCAGCTTGCTACAGGTGGTACAAAACACACACAACACACACACACACACACACACACACACACACACACACACACACACACACACACACACACACACACACAAAATGTTAGACATTTCATAGCTTCAGCGATCTGTAAAATGTAGCCCCAGCATTAATATATCTCGGCTGATATTGTAGTCATGGACCACTGGCATTTGCAGATTTTGCCCCTGACAGCTTGAACCTGAGACGCCAGTCCCTTCACACTCTAGTTATAGCTCTGATATAAAAAAGCCCTATTCTAATGGTCTAGTCGCTAATACCCTGTCGCCATAATATCTGTCCACTGCCTGCAAGTTATATTTTATTAAAACTCTGAATTTTCTTGTGTTGATAAGTATGTTGAATGGGAAAAGAGAAGAATGCAACATTATACTCACTGACTTTTCTGCCTAATATAAAACAGTGGCAGATTTGTTTAAGGAGAACTTAATGTATTTTCTTAAGTAGAGGAAAATGTAAAGTTCCCTTTTAAAACTATACAAAAGAGGATTTTTTATATTAAAGTCCACGTTGTAATCCTCACACAAGCTTTAACTTTGTCACTCATACCCTCCAACAGAAATTAATACTGGAAAAAACATCAAAATAGGGGACCAAGAATGAGTTTTAGTGTAATCCTGCTTTTAAGTCAGACTCCATCAGAGAATATGTCACTGATTCACACCCTCCTAGTCCCTGTTACTCAAAAAGTCTTCCACATCAGGTATGATATAGCACCTGATGCCATCACTTAACTATTGCTAGTGGCTCAACAGATAGCTTATTCACTATAAATACAGAAAAATTGAAAAGATTGTGGGTTCTATTCCTACTTCAGGTGTTTGGGTTTATTTTCCAATACTGACACTGTAGTGCTTCATAAAGGTTGTTGCACTCCTGAGTTGTCATGCTTAGGATGAGATGTTAAACTGAGATCCCATCTACCTGAGTTGGTGATATCTCATGGGATGGAAAAGATCTTATAACACTTGTCACAAAGAGTGAGAAAATTTTATTGAAGAAATTATATCATAAAATTACAGAACAAGAAATGCAAATACACCAGCATACACAGAACAACAGGCAATGTCTGAAACAGGTTAGTGCCAAGAAAACATTGCCAGGTAATAGTTTGCTACTTTAAAGTTCATTGCAGAAATATTATGCCCGAGGCTTCTACATTGTTTTACATTTTCCGATAGTCTCTTTAGAATACCAGCAAGTCAAGACTCCTTTTTGATTTCTTCCTTGAGACTTTTTGTTGTATATTTTAAAAGTTGTCATAATAACTGTAACATAGTCCAGATCCAGGCCTTTTGTTTCTGGAACTGTTAGTAGTGGTTTGTTTGTTGTGAGCATGTTTTCCAGGGCATCTTGGATTGGAAGGGGCCTATCTGCACTTTTGTGAGAGAATTGTGTTGATTGGGACCTGACTGGTACAGGGAGTCTGATCTAGGACTTGTAATAAGCATCCTCATTTGTTTTTAATTTTGTTAGATTTTTTTCAAGGTTTAACTTCTGGTATGTAGGCCCTGCATCTGACCAGGTTTTTGTTTGCTTGCAGATCATGCAGCACTGCGCACTGTCGCACAATTGTGTACCAGAGCAGGATAGTTAAATTCAACAAATTTTCCCTTAAAACCCAGGAGCAAATATCCATTTGTTGTGATCCTCTGTGATAATTTCTGAAAAGCCACCTCTAGTGACAACAAACTTCAACCTAGCATTATGGACAGTTTGGACAACCCTTGTTTCTCCTGTCACCTTTGTTGACTTGGATCTCTTGAGACAGTGTAGCAATTGCCTCATGTCCACAGACAAACCTCTACTAAAAACACAATATAGTACGGAGTGTGAGAGATGCATTTACACCAAGAATCTAGAATTCATGCTCTCTCTCACTCAAAACAGTACCACAGAGAAGGTTGTCCACTCACCCACCACTACATATTTACATAGTACTACTACTCATACACATACCATTACTCATACACATAGTACACATCAAACATGTAACTCCACATATGCAGAGGTTCTCTTGAAAAACTTACTGACACACCAAAGACCTCCAAAATACAAGTCTGCTACAGCTAACACAGTCTCCAAAGCACCCATGACACATAGCAACACCAGTGTCTTACCCATCAAGCCCGTAAGGCATAACACTCAAAAAACAAGTTTTCTTTTCATTGGAGACTCAGTAGAGAGACACACAGATGTCCCATTTACCAGGCAGGACAAGGAGAAAGTCATGGTCAAATGCCTGTCCAGTACAAGGATTCGCAAAATCATGCATGCACTCAGGTCTCTCAGCAAGAAGTACAGTTACGACTCTGTCATAGTTCATGTTGTTGTGAATGACCTGAGATGTACCTCATTGGACTATATGAAGAGAGGCATGGTGGAGCTCCCTGACGTCATCTAACCTGAACCAGAACACCAAAGGCAGAGGTGTGTCCATATTCATTAAGGATATCCACACCTCCAGGCTAGTTGCGCAGGATAATGCATCCAAGGTTATCCAAGTGCAACTAACTATGGGCAAAACTGCAATCCAGATTGTAGCTTGATACAGATCCCCCACTATGCCCCAGGATTCCCACTCCTGTTTTCTTGATATACTGGAAAATATTAGGGTTCAACCAAACACCCTAATAATGAGCGATTTCAACTACCCCACCATTAACTGAGAAAACTACTCATGAATCAACTCCTTTGCTCAACGCTTTTTGAAATTCATAAATGCCAATGCCCTGGATCAACTTATCCACACACCCCCACCCATGGAGAAGCTCCCTGATCAGCCTCAGTAAGAAGCTGAGATCCCTTATAAGATCTTCCAAAGCTTGCTATGAAAACAAATTTGCCACTGATTCTAAGGACATCCACAAAGCATTCTATAAATATGTCAAGAATCTCAGTGGCAACACCCAGATCTGCTCCGAGTTACAGCACAACGGCACGCAAATTACAGAACTAATTGATATTGCCAACATCCCGGCAGATAGGTTCAGTGCTAACTTTACCCCCCTTTCACCCCCTAAAAGGCCCATATCTATACAGAAAGAATGCAGAGTACCTGTAATTATATCTATGCAGGTAAAAGCTGCACTCTCTAAAACCCAAAACCCAGCATCCATGGGACCAGACAACATCCCAGGCTGCATTTTACATGAACTTCAGAATGAACTGGCTCCCCACCTAAGCATCATGTTCAGTCATAGTCTCACGTTAGGCTTTGTGCCCACTGAATGGCACACTGCTACAGTTATCCCACTCCACAGAGCAGGATCCACCACTGATCCTTGGAACTATCGCCCTATTAGCCTGAAGAGCCTGGTCTGCAAGGTCATGGAACGTATCATCATGGAACTCATAAACAAAGACATTGGTAACCTTCAGACTCTGGACCCCACTCAGTTCAGGTTTGTTAAAGGCAGATCATGCCTTCCGAACCTGATTGACTTCTTTGAGGCAGTCACCAAAGCTGTAGACAAGGGTAGGGTGGTTCCCACAGCCTATCTTGATCTTGCCAAGGCTTTCAACACCATTCCGCATTCTGGAATTATAGCTAAACTCACTAATCTAGGTATAAATCCCTACATCACAAGATGGGTTGCCAACTGGCTCACTGACAGAACTCACACTGTTACAGTTGCAGACTCCAAATATGACTTCAAACCAGTGACAAGTGGAGTACCACAGGGTTCAGTCCTGCAAACTCTCCTGTTTAGTATCTACTTCTCTGAAGTACAGGCTAACACAGAAGGCCTCTGGCTAATGAAGTTTGCAGATGACTGCAAACTAGGAGCCATAGTCGAGTCCCCAAATGATGTGGACATCCTACAGAAGGACCTCACTGAGACATGCTTGGTGGCAGAGACATGGCCTCAAGCTCAGTGACAAAAAGTGCTTTGTCATCCCCTTTGGTAAAAACTCTGTACCCATGAACTACCACATGAACGGCAGTCTACTTAATGCCGAATGTGTGATAAGAGACCTTAGGACCCAGGTGGACAGTAGACTCTCCTTTGATAATCACATCATCACAGTAGTCAAGAAATCCTTCTATGTGGCACACCTCATCACAAAAGGGTTCTCATCCAGGAAAAAAGAGGTAATTGTTCCCCTCTACTCGGCACTCACTAGACCCATTATAGAGTACAATGCCCCTTTTGGAATGTACCTTTCAAGACTTCTGCAGCAGCTGGAAAGGCCACAGAAGTACCTCACAAAGAGGATTACTGGCCTCAAACAAATGCCCTAACTGACCGTCTCAAAAAACTCCAGCTTTACTCTGTAGCATATCGCCTACTCGAGGAGATCTCTGCCTAACATGTAAAGCTATGTTAAACCCAAAGCTGTTGGATATGCTACACCTAAAGAAATCCCAGTCCCTCTGAGCCACATGCTCTAGGGACCTAAACTTTGTCACCACAATAAACAGGACATGCTGGAGGGAGAGATTCCTGTCCCAGAGACTTCCTATACTCTGGAACAAGCTACCCATCTATGTCAAGCAAAGTTCGTCATTAGCACTCTTGAAGAAAAATCTTGATGAGTGGATGGGAAATAGGAAATACACCCCGGGGATCACTTCTGTGGCTCTGCTTGACAGGGGCACAGGGAATTAACTTTCTTGGGTGGCGTAAGCCAGGGAACCTTTTTGGCTAGGCTTACTTAGGCACTTGGGCCGATAGCCTAGTATCTACCTATGAACTTATGAACCTATGTATCCCAGGCAGGTATGTTCCTAGCCTTGAGCAGCATACTAGCCTCAGCTAGAATGATGTCACAGTATAAACATAAAATTATTGACTTCAATAACTGGGTTAGTTTGTGGTGTCATTCCAAGGGGATCCAGTTCCTGCCTGCTTGGGTAGTCATGGTTGACAAACCTCTCTTCTTTGCCATAGACAGTTTGCACCTGGCATCCCTAAGCTTTGAGCTGCTGGCAAAGGCTCTTGCATCCCCATAATGCCTTTTTAGGCAGGATTTTGAAAACAACATTACCAATGTAAAATTAACCAATCAGAACAAAATAGGGGTCATGCTGCTAAATACTAGGAGCTTAAACAAAAACTGCACTTCTGGAAGCACTTCTATCACTAGAAGATGTAGATGTCTGTGCAGTCACAGAAACCTGTTTTAAGGCCTCAGAGAGTAACCCAGCCCTGCAAGGCTAGAATGCCTTCCACACCTTTAGACCACAAAATGAATGTGTGAAAAAAAGGAGGTGGTGTTTCAATCTAAATTAGGGATAAATTCACCTCCCACCTAGCTAGACTGGACAACTATGGGGTTACTCCAGGTTCAGGTTATGGTGGATAAGATCACAATTCAAGTCCTAGCCAGTTATAGATCCCCTCATAACAACCAGGAAGCCTACTTAAGCAAACAGAAGACAATCCAAAATTTACCAAACACACTGGTTATGGGGGATTTCAATTATCCCACCATCAATTGGGAAACTTCCTCTAGTCCAAACTTGCTAGCACAAAAGTTCCTTGACTTTGTGAATTCAAATGCCCTGGAGCAAATTGTCCATACCCCAACAAGAGGAACAAACATTCCAGATCTCGTCCTCACCAACGTGGCAAACAGGTGCATTGCTGCAACTGTTAGACCATCATTAGTTAAAAATTACCACAAATCAGTCACCTTCAAACTGATGCTAACACTAGAACTCACAAAAGGTGAAACAAGACTAAAAAACTTCACCAAGGCAAACTAAACCCTCCTAGGTGAAAGTATACATGCATTCCAAGCCCCACCCCAAACTGAAAGTGGTAGCTACACTGAAGCTTACACTAAAGCCCTGTACAATCACTTGCATAAGTGTATAAACTTGGCTGTACTAGAGAGAATCAAAGCCACAGCCCCAAGTAAAATCAAGCTGCCATAGTGGACTTCCAGCATCAACAAACTCTACAAGAAATGCAAAATGCTGCTGTCCAAGAAAACAAAAATAAGAACCCGACAATGCAAAAGCACCCTCCTCAGCCTTAGCAGGCAAATAAGACAACTTGTCAAATTCTCCAAGAGCTCCTTTGAGAGAAACCTAGCAAGTACTGCCAAGGATAACCATAAGGCCTATTAAAGCTACATACATAACCTAAAGGGCAGGAACCAAGCATGTGCAGAACTAGTGGCTAACAGTATCACACACACTCACCCCACAGAGATAGCAAACCTGCTAGTGGATAGGTTTGGCAAAACTTTCATTCCCTTATCCCCTCCTAGCTTTCAACAAACCCTCCCCCCAAATTCCTCCCAACTTACATATCTGAAGAGCAGGTCTTCAAAGCCCTGTCCAAGGCAAAAAACATGGCTTCTATGGGACCAGATAACATGCCAGGCTGTCTTCTAAACAGGCTAAAACATGAACTAGCATCACCACTAAGTACCCTTTTCAATCATAGCCTAACCACAGGCTTTGTTCCTGTGGAATGAAGAACAGTTACAGTTATTCCTGTTCACAAAAGCAGCCTAGGAACAGACCCAGGGAATTACAGACCCATAAGCCTGACCAGCCTCATCTGTAAGACCATGAAACGTATCATTTTGGACCTCATAAATAAAGACATAGGTGACCTCCAAACCCTGGATCCTACTCAATTCAGCTTCAGGAAGAGCACATCCTGCCTGTTAAATCTGATGGATTTCTTTGAAAGTGTGACCAAGGCCATTGATGGGGCAAATCTGTACACACAGCATACCTCAACTTGGCAAAGGCTTTTAATACAATTCCACATTCATGCATTACTGATAAACTTAGCAAACTGAATGTAAACCCCTTCATTGTAAGATGGGTTGCCAACTGGCTCACAAACCGGGCACACACTAACAAAGTGGGTGGCTCCACATCAACCAGCAGACCTGTTACCAACAGGGTGCCACAGGTATCAGTGTTGGGCCCCTGACTGCTTGGTATATTCTTCTCAAAAGTTCAGGTCAAAACTAGTGGGCTGTGGCTGACCAAGATTGCATTTGACTGCAAACTATGTACAATCATTGAATCCCCAAATTATGTCCATATACTCCAGGAGGGTCTCACACAGACCAATGACTGGTATATTAGTCACGGTCTCAAACTGAATGCAAAGAAATGCATCACCATTCCCTTCTGCACAAACAATGTTCCTTCACACTATCAAATCAACAATACCCTAAGTACCCATGAAGTGGCAAGGGACCTGGGATCACAGGTTGACCGTGACCTTAAAATCGACCCCCACATGTCTGCCATTGTAAGGAAAGCTTTCCACATAGCTCACTTGATTAGTAAAGGTATTACCTCAAGAAAAAAGAAGTTATAACCCCCCCCCTATACTCAGCACTTATCCGGCCCATAATTGAGTATAATGCCTCATTCGGTATGTACCGTACTAAGCACCTGCAGCAATTAGAGTCCTCAGAGGTTTCTCACAAAGATCAAGGGCCTCCAGCATGTGTCTTTCACAGACTGACTAAAGTCCCTGTCACTATACTCTGTAGCTTATGGACTTGTTAGGAGAGAATTATGTCTGGCATCCAGAGTAACCCAAGACCCAAACCTAATGAACTTACTGCATATCTGTAAATCAAATTGGTCTAGGACTACCCATTCCAGGGACTTAAATATGGCGTGTGACTTAAATAAAACATGCCTGGAGGGACAGATGTATTATCGGCAACTGCCATATCTTTGGAACAGGATACCAATTCACATTAAACAGAGCACCTCTAAGACACTGTTCAAGAGGAACCAGGACAAGTGGATGGGGCACCATAAATTATTACCAGGGATAGCACCCACAACCTTCCTGGACACGGGCAGTCATCACTAAATGCAATTTTGGGTATTGACTAGCAGTTTTATAGCATTACATTGGATTGAAATGGCAAGGTTTAAAATGACCTCTGGGTCGTTACCCTAGTAATTTTCTATGATTCTATGATTTCTTGTTGCAGAAGGTAGTGGCAGGTAGGTAGATTCATGCAGGTTATTGTAGTTCTTGTGATTGCTCTTTTAAAAGAAAGAGTATACCTGCCTCATTGTAATGCACATTCATTTTATGCACTTTTATTATTCAATTCTCAACATAAGGTCAGGAATACCACAGAACCAATATTCTGCTCCACCATGTAAACCAGCCATTTTTCTGAAAACGCTTAACACTTAATCCTTAATGAAGGTTAGCAAAAAGAGCTTGAATATGTGGACAGCAAGCAGAAGTGGTAAAGCAGAGATTAATGAAGGTTCACAAAAGTCTACAGAAAGCTTGTAAGCCATTTGCTGTGGTCCTAAGGACTAAGGAACTAACATTTGACTTGAAAAGTTTTCAGATACTGTAAATAAAGTTATGGTCTAAGTAAACTTATCTAGAAATAGTTGGCTTGACTGGATTATGCATCCACACTCAAGTATGTTGCCAGCAACATTTCAAGCTTTCCACCTAGTCACCTCCCCTCCTTAAGGTAGATACATTTCTCCCATTCTCATTTGTACCCAGACAGCTGCAAATCTGCTCTTGTATGTTGTTGCAATTTCACCTGCCTGGTACCCTGTAGAGTTCTACAGCAGCAGAGAGACAAAAGAGAGACTTTGGAGTGATTAAGTATAATTTTTCTGCATTTTCTTGCTGCCTTTAGCTAATTCCACCTAAAACGCCAATTTTTTAGAGTTTCTGAGATTTAAAAAGCTTCTTTCAGCTACATATTGTACTTATTTTACTGCTGCACTTTAACAAAGTCGTTTTTGTGTTTAAATTACCTGTTTAACTGTTGTAGGCTACACACTCAAGCGTGATAGCAATTTCTGTGCATATAAAGTGTTTTTTTTTTATTGTATCTGCTTTATTTTCTGAAAAAATAAAAAAATAAAAAAAACAGATACTTGCTTTTCCACCTTTCTAAGCTAGTATAGTCCAATTTTCAGGTTATTGCTGAATTCAGGGCTGTTTTTAAAGTTTCTGTGTTTCCCCATACCTTACTTGGATAGAAGAAAGTTTCTCTGTTCACTTGTGAGAGAGGGGAGCTCTGAGCAGCGTATGTGTCCCTGGAGGAGTGATTTCTGCCCAGAAATTTGTAGTTTATTGGCCATTTTGGGCTAATTTCTCTCTCTTTCATTTCCCTGCTATAAAACCCGCATTTGCAAGGTTTTTGCCCTTGTATACAGCTCATCAAGCTACTGCCTGGTGCCCTGCAGAGTTCTACATCAGCAGAGAGACAAAATAGAGACTTTGGAGTGATTAAGTATCATTTTCTGCATTTTCTTGCTGCCTTTAGCTAATTCTGCCTAAAACGCTGATTTTTTAGAGTTTCTGTGATTTTAAAAAGCTTCTTTCAGCTACATATTGTACTTATTTTACTGCCTGCACTTTAACAAAGTCATTTTTATGTTTAAATTAACTGTTTAACTGTTGTAGGCTACATACTCAAGTGTGATAGCCATTTCTTTGCATTTAAAGTGTTTTTTTGATTGTATCTGCTTTATTTTCTGAAAAAAAAAAAAAAACTTGTTTTCCCGCCTTTCTAAGCTAGTATAGTCCATTTTTCAGGTTAGTGCTGAATTCAGGGCTATGTTACAAGTTTCTGCGTTTGCCTATACCTTACTTGGATAGAAGAAAGTTTCTATGTTAACCTGTGAGAGAGGGGAGCTTTGAGCAGCCAATGTGTCCCTGGAGTAATGGTTTCAGTCCAGAAATTAGTAGTTTATTGGCCATTTTGGGCTAATTTCTATCTCTTTCATTTCCCTGCTATAAAACCCGCATTTGCATGGTTTTGCGCACCAGGCATTGCTGGTTAGCTAGGGTATAACTATTCCTGCCTCCACAAAGTCTACTCTTCAAGTTTTCCCTTGGAACTAGACAAACTTTCAACTTAAGCACTCAACCCATTCACTTCTCAGCCCGGCACTTGCTCAAAACTCATAGGAAGCACTAATCAACCTAAGCACTAGACCCCCCTATACTGTAAAGATGGACAAGGCTCTCTATTCAACCCTACCAGCCAATCAGTAAAACAGTTCACTGTACCTATCCAGGCATGTCCAAAGGGCAGTTTCAAGTGTACTCTCTGGTCCAACTGGTAAATCTGCGCATATTGAGGCAATGTTACAACTGCCTCATGTACACAAACAACCCTCTCCTCCTACCACCAAACACTAATACATGCAAGAGATGCAATTATACAGCCAAACTGGAGGCTAAGCTCTCTCAACCCAAGACTGGACCAGACAGTCAAGAGGAGAAGGAAATTACTTGCATCACACCACCAGTCTCATATAGACCTATGAAACCAGCACCGGCAAAATACACACATAAATACATGAAAACATACTCAGTGGCTCTAAATAAAAATTTGCAAAAGCAACAGAGACCTCCAAAGCAGACACCCAAGCAATCTCCACCCCCCCAACACAAACCATTAAACATATACTCCACAAAACCAGTATGCCATGCAATCACAGCCCTTAAGGTAAAATAACATACTCAATACACTAATAATAGGTGACTCTATAGTCAGGAACACTGACGTCCTACTCACTAGGCTGTATAAAGAAAAAATTCTCAATTTCAACAACTGGCTAAGCTTCTGGTGTCATTCAAAGGGGATCCAGTGTCTGTCAGCCTGGGAAGACATGCTCGAAACTCCACGCTGCTTTGCTAGAGACAGCTTGCACCTGTCACCCTTAGGCTTTTGAATACTGGCCAAGGTTCTTGCCACCCCCATATTGCCTTTTTAGGCAAAGCTCAAAAAACAAACCCACCGCCGTAAATAGCACAAGTAACAAAAAACTGAGAGTAATGCTACTTAATGCCAGAAGTCTAAACCTCAAAATGCACACACTCAAGGCACTCCTCAGTATGGAGAAAATCGATATATGTGCAGTAATAAAAACCTGGTTTAAGGCTCCAGAGAGTACCCCAGCACTATCAGGCTACAACTCATACAATACATTTTGGCCATAAAACTCATACCGAAATACAAAAGGCAGGGGTGTATCCATATGCATCAAGGATACCCACACCTCCAGGTTAGTGGCACAGCACGATACTACAGAGATCATCCACGTGCAACTAACAACAAGCAAAACTGCGATTCAAATTGTAGCTTGCTACAGATCACCCACCATGGCCCAGGACCCCCATTCCGCATTTCTGGAAACACTGGGAAACATAATGGTCCTACCAAACACCCTGATATTGGGTGATTTCAATTACCCGAACATTAACTGGGAGAACTACTCAAGTACTAACTCCCTTGCTCAACATTTCCTAGACTTTATAAACTCAAACAACCTGGATCAACTGGTCAACACCCCCACCAGAGGTGACAATATATTGGACCTGGTCATCACCAACATGGGCGACCGGTGTTCCACACTGGAGTTCAGTCCCTCACTGGTTAGATCTGACCATAAACTAATCACTCTGGATATCCACATTCTGCCCCCACCCCCGGCCAAAGAAACCACCGTGAAAAACTTTTCAAAAGCAAACTTCACCTTACTTAAGACCGAGGTGGAACGTTTCAAAGTCCCCATCCTAAAGGATAACACTGCCCAAGCTGCAAAATCCTTTACTAATGCACTCTTTGGGCACCTACAAGAATGCATGGAGCATGCTATCTCAAGCAAAACCAAAACTCACTCCTCCAAGAAAAGGAAACCAGTCTGGTGGACCTCTGCCATAAACAAGCTATACAATAAATGAAAAAAACTAGTACAGAAAAGAGTAAAATCCCAAGAAGGGAAGACATCCCTGATCAGTATCAGCAAGAAACTATGATCCCTCATAAAATCATCCAAGGTTAGCTTCGAAAGAAAAATTGCCAAGGACTCCAAGGATAACCACAAAGCATTCTTTAGCTATGTCAAGAATCTAAGTGGAAATTCTCAGATCTGTTCAGAGTTACTGCAGAATGGCACACAATACACTGCACCGACCAATATCACCAACATCCTGGCAGACAGGTTCGGTGCAAAGTTCACACCCCTCTCACCCCCAAAAGGGCCCATAACCATACCAGAAAAATGTAGTGCCCCTGAAATCACAGACATTCAGGTTAAAACAACCCTCTACAAAGCCAAAAACACAGCATATGGGACCGGACGGTGTCCCAGGCTGTGTCCTACATGGATTCAAAGATGAACTAACCCCTCACCTAAACACACTGTTCAAACTCAGCATCTTCACAGGCTACATGCCCATAGAGTGGCGTACAGCAATGGTTATTCTGCTCCACAAAGGTGGAGCCACAGCAGACCCCAGGAACTATTGCCCTATAAGCCTGACTAGCTTGGTCTGCAAGGCTATGGAGCATATCATCATGGATCTCATTAACAGAGACATTGGGAACCTCCAAACACTGGACCCTACCCAGTTCAGCTTTGTTAAGGGCAGATCATGCCTCCTAAACCTGGTGTACTTCTTTGAGACAGTTAACAAGGCTATAGATGAGAGAAAGGTGGTCCACACAGCCTATCTAGACCTTGCAAAGGCCTTCAATACCATTCCCCATTCTGGTATTATAGACAAGCTCACCAGCCTGAACATAAACCCCTACATCATGAGATGGATCGCCAACTGACTCATGGACAGAACCCACATGGTAAGAGTTGCGGGAGCTAGGTCTGCCTCTTAACCGCTTACAAATGATGTTCCTCAGGGCTCAGTCCTGAGACTCCTCCTGTTCAGCATATACTTCTCATAGGTACAGGCAAGCACAGGAGGTCTATGGCTGACCAAGTTCACAGACAACTGCAAACTAGGGGCCATAATTGACTCTCCAGCTGACACAGACATCCTCCAAAAAGGGTCTCACTGAGACAGATACCCAGTGTCAAAACCATGACCTCAAGCTAAATGCCAAAAAGTGCCCTTTGGAAACAAACAAAGTACCCACAAACTACCATATAGGCGGTAGCCCCCTAAATATGGAAGACGTAATAAGGGATCTGGGGACCCAAGCAGATAGTAATCTCTCCTTTGATAATCACATTACCAAAGTGGTTAGAAAATCCTTCTATGTGACCCACCTAATCACAAAAGGGTTTGCATCCAGATCAAAAGAGGTCATTGTGCCCCTCTATGCATCTCTCATCAGACCCTTTATAGAGTACAGCACCCCGTTTGGGATGTACCTTACAAGATATCTGCAACAGCTGGAAAGACCACAGAACTACCTCACCAAGAGGATCACTGGCCTCAAACTGATGCCCTATGCAGCTCGACTATAGAAACTCCAGCTGTACTCGGTTGCATACCACCTACTCAGAGGTGATCTATGCCTGAGATACAAGGCCAAGTCTAACCCAGAATTGATGGACATGCTCCATCTAAAGAAAACCATATCCCCTTGAGCCACATGCTCTAGGGATCTAAATCTCACCACAACAATAAATAGAACATGCTGGAGGGATAGATTCCTATCCCAGAGACTTCCCATGCTCTGGAACAAGATTCCAATCTACATTAGGCAGAGCTCCTCACTAACACTCTTCAAGAGAAACCTTGACGAGTGGATGGGAAACAGAAAGTTTACCCCGGGGATCACTTCAATGGCTCTGCTGGATAGAGGCACAGAGAACTAATCTAAGGGGGCAGCAAAAACCAACACATTCTAAATGCCTTTGGGGCAGATAGCCTAGTACCTACCTATGAACCTATGAACCTTTGAACAACATATACCCTTCTGCTTCTTTGCGGCCTGTCTCTGTCAGTAAGTACTAATTACCAAGTTTTCGCCTAACTCATCCTACCTATATTTCGAGGTCATCATTCTCAAAAGTATACTTGGCTATTCTTCAGGGTGAGTAGGAACAGTAACTTATTACATCATTATGTTAATATTAATGTACTCTGCCCATTCTCTTAGGTAGAAATATAAGTATTTGTTATGTTTTAACTGCAGTACTCACAAACATAATTCCCAAAATAAACAGCTAAAGATATTTACATTATTTTATTTATTTATTATTTTACATTTGGTTACCGTGAAAGTCCAACTGGACATGGGTCCTTTTTTAGCAGAGGACCGGAGAGAAAAGCTCCACAAATATCACTTACATAAACAATAATAGTTGACAATTTAAGTTCACGGTACAGTACATTTATGACAAGTAGAATTAATTTAACATATGTTAAAAAATTATATAGTAGCTCCAACAATTAGAAATCTTAGTTTCAACAGAAAATTATTGTTACATTTTCAGCTGTCATTAGGTACAGCAAGGGTAAGATACAGGTTAAGTATAATTATAAGAAATGTGAGGACAGCAGTGTGGGGTGAATGTCTAATTGATGAGTACAGAAAGGAGATAAAGTTCCACAATGGAGGGTTCTAGTATTAGCCTGTACTGTCACAGTTACAGAGCCAGGAGTTCAACAAATGTGATTTTAAGGACTTTTTAAATTCATGTATGGAAAGTATAGCTGTGATGAGAGGGGGAAGTTTGTTCCATTGTTTGGCTATGGTGTTAGAGGGGTGAACCGATAGCATTATTATCTTTAGTTACTTTGGAGAGAAATTTGTTAGTGGAGCAGAGGTTCTGGAACACAAGTAAGGAATTATCAGGTCTCGTAGTGAAGAGGTTTCTCGGGATGATATAGAATCTTATGTGCCAGGCAAAGTTGGTTGTAAAGTAGTAGGTGGGGAAGTTCAAGCCAATTTAGCTGTTTGAGAGCAAGACAGTGATGTGATCTTTAGGAACTGTTAGTAGCGAATTTGGCAATTTTATTATGGCAGGCTTCAAGTTTGGATGTCATATTTCCTAAGGTTGGTGAGGATAGGGGAGGAATATAGTAGTGTGGAGATGAGATGTGTGCGTGCAATAGTGGCCCTAGTAGTGTTTGTTAAAAACTGTTTATTTCTATATAGAGTACGTAGTTTTTCATGGACTTTCTTTACAGTGAGAAAGGTATGAATATCGAATTTCATGTTACAGTCGATTGCAACACCGAGAAGCTTACTGTGGGTAACAGGAGATATGATAGTTTTGTTATTTGATATGATGTTGAAGGAGAGGTCAGGAATGGTATATTGTGTGGGTTGGAAGATGATGTTGTGTTTTTGGATTTACCATTATCTTGTGGTCAGTGAGCCAAGATTCGGCAGAAAGAAAGGAGGCTTGAGCTTGCCATTGTAGATTCTGGAGGGAAGAGGAGGCACAGAATAAAGTAGAGTCATATGCATACTGGATGACTCTGGAGTGGAGAGTAGAGGAGTAGAGATTATTGTTGAATATGTTAAACAACAGATGTCCGAGGATGGAGCCTTGTGGAACCCCTATTGCTACTGGGAGCAGGGGTGATAGTTCCTGATACCATTTAACTGCCTGCTGTCTTCCTGTTAGGTAACTATGAAACCATGTGATAGTGGTTTGGCTAAGATTGAGTTCTGATAGAGCTTTTGTAAGCTTGCTATGATTAACCACATCAAAGGCCTTGGAAAGGTTTAGGAAGATGGCTGAAACATATTTGTCATCATTTCTATGCCCATTAACCATGTGAGTGAATTACATTTGAGCAGTGGATGTGCTATGGAAGGCCTGAATCCATGCTGAGTGTTAGTGAGCAGTTTTTGTGTGCTGAGATGTTCCATAATTTGTATGTGAATACACCTTTCTGGTATTTTTGAGAAGGAGACAGTATAGCTATAGGGCAATAATTTGTTAGTTCTTTTAAGTTGCCCCTTTTATGAAGTGGAATAATGTGGGTGATGTTCCAGAGGTAAGGGAGTAGTTTTTCAGAGATGTAGAGGTTGATAAGTGTGGCTATTGGATATGCTATTATGTCAGCGGCAATTTTTAGGAATTCAGCTGGGAGTTCATCAGCAGCCAGTGTAGCAGGTTTTAGCTTTTTGAGTATTTTTTTAATCAAGTATACAGGGACAAGCTTAAAGGTAAAGCTGTGTTCATTAGTAAGGCGTTTGTATTTTTCACTGGGGTTGGGGGAGTTTTGAGAGTTAGCTAGAGCTAGAATAGATTCAGTAAAGAATTTGTTAAATTGGCTAGCAATATTATTTGAGGTGTCTGTAGTAGTAGGGGGAGGGGTCTTAGATGTCCCTGGCTGAAGAACATTTAAATAGCTGCCCAGAACAATTTAAGAGTATGTTGATAGTTCATTCGTACACTATGATAGTAGTTAACTTTGTCTGTTCTTATCACTTTTTTTTAGTTTTGTTTCTGACTTCTAGGTAAGTTTGTTTTGAGTCTATTGTTTTTGCTTGGTTCCAGTTTGACCATGCTTTATCCCTTGCATGAAGCAGGGATCTGGTTTCTCTGCTCAGCCAAGGTGCATACTTAGACTTAATTCCAATGGTTCTAGGTGGAACATGGGAGTTTAGTATGTTTAAGAATGTGGAATTAAAGTACCTAGCAGCTTCATTAAGGTTGAGATGCTTGATTGCATTCCAATTACAGGCTTTTAGTGCTGAGATGAAGTTAGAGGGGATGAAATTATTTTTGTTACGTATTTGTTGGTAGGTGGCAGTTTTTTCTATAGATGGATGGTGTCTAATTATATAAGTAGGCAAGCTGTCACTCAGGCTGTCAGGTAGGCTGCCAGATTGAATTATCTGTGATAGTTTGTTTGACAGTATCCAGTCTAGGATGGGCTGTTTGTTGCTTTGTCTGTTCTAGTAGGGGACTGGATTAGCTGAGTGAATGCATGGAGGTTTATATGGGTAGTGGGTATTGGTGAGTAACATGTTGTCCAGTCAATGTTAAAGTCTCCTAAATAAATGGTTTCCTGAGGAAGTGTCTTTGATGCCCAGTCGAGTAAGCACTCAAGGAATGAACTATTATTACCAGGTGGGAAGTAGCATCCTATTATAGTCATAGTTTTTCTAGCATTCATTTTTAGGTTAGAGAGTAAAATTTCAGCGATACCTATATCTGGAGTAGGTATATCTAAACTTGTGACATTTAGTTGGTCTTTAAGCAATATTGCATCTCATCCTCCCTTCTTGTTCATTCAGTATCTGACTAGTAAATTATAACCAGGAGCAGTAATTTCATTATTGGAGATGTCAGGTTTTAGCCATGTTCCAGTTAGAAGTACTATATCTGGAGAGTAGAGGGAAAGATTAGCTTGGAGGTCATGGACTTCTTTTTTATATGCTTCTAATATTAATCTTTAGTATTATCAGATCATTAGCATTTCTGGAGAAGCAGGGTAAGCTATGGAGTGTAGTTGTGTTGGGAAGGCTATAAGAATTAATTGGAGGTCCAGAGTTAGGGTGCAGGGCTCTGCTGAGTGACAGCCTAGATGCAATGTGTACAATTAGTTTAACGAATTTGGTGCAGTACTTATTGTATAGTACAGATGATTTATCAGAGTGCTGGGATGGTGGAGGTTTTAGCAGAGTGTGGTGAGAGGTTGCTATGTGAAAGAGAGTTGGGTGTATGCAGTGTATCAGTGAAGTCGAATATGTGGCATGTGCACTAGTTATGCTGTGGTGAGAAGTTTTTATTGACTTAGTATGGAGATATGAGGTAATGCTTGTAAGTAAAGTAAGAGTTAAGACTGTGAGAATGTGAGGGAGGAGCATGTTGTAAATTTGTTGTTAAGGCTAGAGAAGTGAGGGAAAGTACAGTTACAGGAGATAAGTTGATTATAGCTAGCTGATAGATATAAGTGATAGAGTGTGGTAAGTTATGGTGAATAAGCTATAGCTAGTGAATAGTTAAGTAGGTAAGGTAAAGTGTGATAATGTAGGTAGTGGACTGAGAAGTATGCTGAGATGAGGAATGGGTGAAGGAGTTTGTTAAGCTTAATTGAGAGAGGAATGTGATTGGATAAAGTAGAGTAGTGGTGTGGTATAAAAGGTATAAGTTAAAGGAAAGTGGGGGTAGGTGGGTATGGGGAAACGATAGGGGAACGGAGTGAGCCCAAGTGTAGTGACAGCGAACAGAGCGGGTTGGGCCAGGAGAAGTGAGAAACTTTTAAGAAAAACTATCAGCAAGGTGCCGATATCTGAAAGACAAGAGATCAAGCCAGATAAGTGTAACTGAGAAAAAGGCAGAGAGTGAACCTATTTCTAGCAAGAAAATGTAAAGATTATACAGACAGCCCTCACTAAACTAGTGCAGGGACACAAAGGGATAATTAAATTGGAATGGGAGGCCAATATTCCCAAAAGAAGATACCTTAACTTGAAACACTGGAGAGTGTCTTGGAAGTGGATGACTGTTGGGAGCCAGTGAGTTAGAGGTGAAGTTAGAAACAGAGGGGGGGGGGGGGATTGAACCAACAAGATTAGTGTGCCGCCACAACCGTAGGTCAATAAAGTTATAATTGTGTAGATAGGCAGCAATTCTATAATACTGGTATTCTAACAGCAGTAATAGGAATCCTATAATACAGGTGGAAACTTTTGTCCCAGCACAGAACCATAGCATACGTCTCATTCCAGGACTGCATGTGGGCAGCAATGTCTTGCTTAAACTAATATGTGTCCAAAGTATTTACAATAAAGAAATTCAAGATCAGACAAAGCTTTCTCTTAAGGCAATTGACATTCAGCCCAGAAAATAAACTTTTTTTCCATATGAAATACTTGGAAATACTGATTCCCATCTTATAAAAAATATAAACATATATATTCACATTACTAAATCTGGCAACTTGTCATGCTCAGGTCTTCTCAACTGGAAGAATCCACTGCATAACAACTGATTCTCATATAACTCAAAGTAAATTCATTAAATTAGAGGACTCTATGTCCCACCAGATTATCCAGAACTCACTGCTGAAGATATTTTCTCTCATGGCTATCAGTCCATATCAAATGCAATCTAATTATCGGGGGGGGGGGGTGACATATACTGGAACTCTACTCCAGAAAATGGTCCAGCCATTATATTCAGCTGTATGGACTTGCTCAATCAATTTTGTTTACTACAACTTACTACAAGCACAAATAAAAATGTAAGCATTGCGGCCCATCCCCATAGCACATGCAGAGATGAAGCTTTGACTATGACCCACCTGACCTATATTTTATTAGTGGCACAAGGAACAGAAACCACAAGCTGTGCAGGATGGGAGTGAATGACAATAGCTCCAATGTCCTGGGTGATACCTAAAGGAAACACTACGTATTGCACATAAGAGATTGAACCTGATAAGCACACAGCATCCAGTGGTGCACAAATCTAGTAGGGGTAAGAATCTGCAGATCACTGCATCCTTCTTGCAGTAGGCAGCACATAGTAAAGTTCTAGAAGTTGCTGTGGACATGCTGTTTTGGATGTGTCTGCTTGGTCTGGCATACCAGCCTTCTCTGCACAAAAATGAATGACTAATTAGGCCCTCCTATTAAAGAATGAATGAGCCACAGAGTTCTTGCCTGGGCTGGAAGGTACCTAGCTCCTATTCTGACAGAGCAGGAAATGGGGTCAATAGACAGAGGAAAGAGGATTCATTGGGCAACACCTAAGAGACTGAGTAAAATGTGAAACACTGAAGATACCCTTGTTTGAGTTCTCTCATCTTTTCCAGATAAAACCTCTTAATTGGGTTATTATCTCAATACTTATGTATTTACAATACTTTCCTTTCTTTGTCTGCTGGTCTCAGGATAAAATTCATAAAAGTTTTCATTTCTGCCTGACTAAAAATACAAAGCAATTTAACTCTTCTGACTTGTATCTCTCCTGCCTCTCAGCTACATCTATTAATCCCAGATACTGCAGTTTATTTCATTAATTGTTTTTTTCTACTGATTCTTAACAGCATGGAATTTCTCAATCATCAAAACACAAAATGAAAACACTGCTGTAGAACATGCAATTAATAATGAAGCTGATATCACAATGAGGTTATCTCTGGGAGCAACACCAGTGGATAATTTATAAAAACATTCAGTCTAGACAAAGGAAATCCACAAAACAGTCATGTCCACAATCTCATAAAGCACAATGAGATTTTTATGAGGCACTGCATGCTATCCTTGGAAAAAAGAAAAAATGCGGAGGCGTTGCATTAATCTGTTCCAATCTACTTACCTTAATTCTCCAACCAAACCCCATTCCTAATTTCGTCAATGTAGAACTAACAGTCGGTCTATTAAAATGAATAATCACAAAAGCATCTGTATCATCGCCCTTTATTGCTTTATTGCCCACCCAGAAATAATGTCTCAACCCTTGAAGACATACTCCAATGGGCCTCAGCTGAAATTAACCTTGAAACTTACATACTAGATGATGTAAACATTGACTGGAATAAAATCAACAGTCACATAACCTCCCTGTCCATCAACCTCTTTAACTTTACTCAAGTAACCCACTCCATCACCAGATCCAATAAAACAAATCCCCCAGGATCCACTCTTGACTGGATCTTAGTCACCCATAATTACCAACTTTGGCACCATCCCTGACTCTATTAGTGACCACCTCCCAGCTTTCATTTACTGTGCATTCACCTCACATCCACACCAACATCAATATATTCAGACCTGCAGCTTTAGTAAATGTGACCCCAAAACCTTCTCTAACTATCTCAAATTAATTAGAACATTCTAAAAACCCTTCCACTTGATAAACCATAGACCACTTTAATTCTACTTTCCTAGAGGGTCTAAATTCCCTAGCTCCACCAAGGAAAAAAAGTATAAAAACTATGACTGCCCCTTGGCTAACCAAAGAAACAAAGTAAATTATGTATCAAAGAGACAAATCCTTTAAGCTTTACCAAAAGAATAAACTTCCAGAAGCCCTTCTCCAATATACACAGCCTTGTAACTTTGCAAAAAAAAATCTTCAAAGACAAAAAAATCCTACCACACTAAGCTCCAGTCCAACCATCCCCAAACCCTAGGCTTTTTTGGAACTCTATAAACTCACTCCTCAACACAGGCTCCAAAAATAACCCCTGTCCGTATCCAAGTAAATCTGACCTCGAATTAGCCTCACTATTCAACTTTTTATAGAGTCAATATCCAACCTAACAAAAACTTTACCAACAACGACCCATCTCTCCTGCATTCCACCTCTTCTAAGTCCCCAAATAATTTTACACATATGTTTGAGCTTAAACCTGTCTCCTCTAACTACATAAAAAGACTTCTATCCAAACTTAAACCCTGCTCCAATGCACCTGACAACATCCCCTCTTTCTTTCTCAAGTCTGCTGCTGATGGTATAGCTCTCCCAATTAGTATCCTAATTAATAGATCCATAAAGAAATCCTATGTCCCTAAACTCTGGAGTTCTGCATTTATTCTTCCTCTCCACAAGGGAGACAAAACACTAACATTTCAAACTTCTGCCCTATAGCTCTTCTCTCTCCAATCTCCAAAATCCTAGAAAAATGCATCCACCTCCAATTTATGCCTTTTCTGACTAAAAACCAACTTCTTACCCCTACCCAACATGACTTCCAACCAGGACATAGCACCATAACAGCTCTACTCCCATTCTTAGAAATAGTCAATCAAGCCAGAGATTCTGGGAACTTAGTATCCACAGTCTTACTAGATCTCTCTAAATTATTTAATACTGTTTCCCATAGGCACCTTCCAAGTCACCTCTCAAACTTAAATCTCTCCCGAAACACTCTTTCCTGGTTCTCAAGCTATCTGTCAGATAGATCTTAGGCTGTGAAATGGAAAAAAGGCACCTCACCTTTCTTACCCACCCCTACCGGAGTACAACAGGGGTCCATTCCTCAGACCAATGCTGTTTAATATCTTTATCAATAACTTTCAATCTGTTATTCCTAATTCCAAAGTCATCCAATATGCAGATAACTCTATACTTGTCTGCTCTGCCTCTAACCTCCCTGAACTCATATCTAAAACTGACTGCCTTCTCAACTACTGAGATCTGGATGCCCTAAAATCACCTTTCTCTCAATACTAAGAAATCTAAAATACTACTATTCTCAACCTCAAAATCTTTCTCTTTTGATAAACAATCCCTTCCAAGTACTTAGCCAACGCAACTCTCTGATCAAAGTTGTTCTCTTTGCCAAACTACTCAGTGTAACTATAGACAGACACCTCAAGTTCAACATCCATATTCAGAAAAATATAAAGAAAACCCACCAAGAACTAGGTATGCTATATAGGAACAATCACTTCCTCTCTACTTCTACCAGGCATACTCTGGCCTCCTCTTACCTCCTTCCCTCCCTTCTGTATGGTGCCCCACTACTAACTAACCTATCCTCTTCCATCACTTCCAAACTTGAAAGCCGTTATAACAAAATTTCTAAATTTGCCACCAAAGCCAAACATTTCATTCATCACTGTGTCACCCTCCAATCCCACAACTGGAATTTATAAATTACCTGGACTTCCTTCAGCTCACTACAGCACATAGACTAATATTTAATCCATCCAAATGCCACGCTCTAACTTACGTCCTTCCCCCATACACCCCAAATAGAACTCTCAAATTTGAACACCAAAACTTAATTGCTATCCACAAACCTAAACATCCTGCTGGACAATTTCTCCTCTCCTTCTTCTTAGGTAAGAGATGGAACTCTCACCCTTCTACACTAAGGACAATGTCAAACACAAGCAACTTCAAAACTCAGCTTTTCACCTACCTCTCCTCCGAATGGAAATGTAACTGCATTCTCCCTACTTAGAACTCTTTAACAAAAGTCCCTGGGATGGTATCCTCCTGAGTTCCTCAGAACCTTATAGCTGGCTATAACCTTCTAAAGCTAATTCCCATATGATCGCTCAGACTCTGCAAAGATTGTAAATAGCTTTTGACTTTTGACTTTAACTGTGTGAATTTGTTAAAATGTATCTACATGATATTTTTCCACTATGGGCAATATTGCTTACACTTTGTATTATTTGATATGTATTTGTACATGTACTTTTACTTTTATTGGACTATCTTTACTGTAATCTGTTTCATGGAGCTTTTCTCCCCTGGCCTCCACTGAAAATGAGCTCTCTGGGCCCAGTGGACTGCCCCAGTAATCAAACTGGAGATAAATAAAATAAATCTAAATTATTTCTAGCATGGTATTATCCATGTGCCAGGTGAGCTCGTGCCCCCAAGCAATCTCTATGATGTAGCCATGCCATTCTGCATATTCTTCTAAAGCACTTCTACATGTATTACCCATATAAAAATTAATGACAATGTATACCCCACTAACATCTCAACTGCTTTTCATATTAACCATCTTTCATCCCATTTTTAGAAAACTCATAAAAACTATAGCCCTTCTTCACTCTCCACTGATGAGGTATCATGTAAGTACATAATGAATGCAACTAATGTTATAACATTTACTATTAGTGTACTTATTAATCATTCCTTTCCATCAGTGAATCATGTATGTCCAAATTTTGGAAAAAGATCCATAACTGGATTTCTTCATAAGTGTGACCCATCTTGCAGCTTTGACACCTGATTGGTCTTCTCTCTCTCTTATCTAAATCCTACAAATTGTGGTTGCTGATGTGCAGCTGGCAGATAAGCTACTGGGATAAACTCAGCAGGGCAGACTGACTAAAATACCCTGGCAGCTCAATAACATTGTTGCCAAAGTGAGTAATTGGCACACAGAATATGTCACACCCCACAGTACAGCTGTGGCATACCACCAGTGCATGTAACACTATGTACAGTGTAACATCAATAGTGTGATGTACCATCAATACATGTTATTTTTTATGTATAGCGTGACATGCCATCAGTGCATCTCACAGTATGCACTGTCACCTACATGCAGCTGCTTCCAGGTCTTGTATGGCATATAAATTGTTTCCCCAGTGGTATGTGTCAGTATGATGACAGGCATATAGAAATTTGTAGTTACTAGTTGAGGTGACACATGATATGTTTTTGGGATAAAACTAACATGGTGGTGACTAAATCTTATCTATTTATCTATCTATCTAGCTATATATAGAGAGAGAAAGAGAGGGAGAGAGAGATGACCAGCAGCCCTCAGGAACACTGCATTTGTGCATTCTGGAACACAAACTTCCAGCACAGTACAAGTTTAAGATATAAAGCAGTGACAGTAGATAGATTTGGTGCATTTCCTGAGTTCTGTCTGTTTTTGGGGACCAGTCCATAGGATGAAAATTCTTCCTTGGCCAGTTGCTGTGTCATCAAATGGCAATGGACTACCCTCCCATTAGTGGCTACACATGACTTCTTTAAAACTGGGCTTGGTTTTAAATGCTGCAACATGTAACAGATTACATTGTTTTCTTCCACTCTTAGCACAATATTCTTCCAATGTTTAGAAATTAATTATGTTTACTTGTCTTTACTAATGATTTATGAGATGGATTCAGATCAGGTAAATGTGTTAAGAGCTCCATTCCTAGATCTGCTGAGGTCATTTAATACAGTAAAGTATGGTATCCTTTTACAAAAGCTCAGCAGCTGCAGTTTCTCTGTGCAGCTTTTATTTTTGTTTCCTAGTTACTTTGAGTTTAACTTGTACTCTGTCACATACGCTGGCACCATGTCTTCGCTTCAAGAATTTGCCCAGGGAATAAATTTTTACTATCTTTGTAAGAAAAACATTCTACCTTTACAATCCCACAAGCCTATTTCAGTATGCTAGCTACTCTGTGGTTTTCTTTTTAATCATACTTAATATGTTCTTACCCAGTTTCAGGCCAATGTCTTGCAGATAAAAAAAAAGGATAAAAGATTTTGGTCTTCATCTTATATTTAACACAGGTAAAGTTAAGTTCTTTGAAACCAGCAGTAGTAGCTGATCATCCTAACCCAGTTTACACTCATCTCAAAAGAAAAGTGCCCCCTCAGAAGTTGTCAGATCAGTTAAGACACTAAAAAGCCTGCAAGGGCACACATTTAAGTTTACCTTACATATTAGGACTGTCATACTTCAAATAAACAAAAAGCATATTAATCTGTTTGGCGTAGATAACTTCTCACGTACTAATAATGCCCTGTAAGGTATATGTTATTGTATAAATAATGCATGCCCAGGGGTGTTCTGGGGGCAAACTCTGCATGGTGAAGGACCTTTACACAATAACACACACACACACACACACACACACACACACACACACACACACACACACACACACACACACACACACACTTTTGAGGATTACTGCACTAAGGGAATGGGCTATTTGCAATTTTTTTTGCTTTTTTTAAATTACTATATCATTTTTTATATATTTTTGATGTAAAATCACTTCTCTGTCTAATGTTTCAAACCTGCTGTAGTATATGTAATTGTTGTTGGAGGAAGTATTTTACATCTAAAATGTAAGTTGTACAAGTATTTAATG
Organism: Protopterus annectens; assembly: GCF_019279795.1. NCBI lineage: Eukaryota > Metazoa > Chordata > Ceratodontiformes > Protopteridae > Protopterus > Protopterus annectens. Next base: position 1,761,115,374 of record NC_056739.1, read on the forward strand.
TCTTCACACACACACACACACACACACACACACACACACACACACACACACAGACACACACACACACACACACACACACACACACACACACACACACACACATATATATATATATATATATATATATATATATATATATATATATATATATATACACAGTAACTGCAATTACAGTTTTAGTGAGTAGATCTTCAGATGCATCATACAGGGAAAAAAAAATCATATAATGAAATATATTGCAGCCCCCTTTAACATCCCTGGTTTTGTCCATAGTCCTGTTTTTGGTACGAGTCTCGTCATAAAATACAAAGGATTAAAGTCAGTAAATAATGCCAGAAATTAGAAATTGCAGTCAGCCCTGTCTCCCAATTTTTCTTTCTGTCTTACACAAGCACAAACAAACAGGCATAAACACGCAAGCACACACACACACACACACACACACACACACACACACACACACACACACACACACACACACGCACGCGCACACACACACACACACTCAGTGGATATATTACCAATCAGTAGGAGTTTTGTAACTCTGTGCTGATGGATTACCTGTTGTTGTCAGTGTACACTCTCTCTCTATCTCACGCTTTTACACACCGACACACAAACATACAAACACAAACATATACACACATGCTTTAATTTCTTTTTTTCTTTTTTTGCCAATTACTTTTAATCTTATCCAACAAAGCCCAAACGGATGATGAAACAATGAAGCTCAGAAAACTGTACGCTAAGGCACCGAGTTTATTACACACATGAAACCATTAACGCTCACAAAAATACGTTTTTGTTTCACAATACACTTCATCAGATTCATCATCCGTTTGGGCTTTGTTGGATTTATTAGTGGTTTTGAGCCCATTTTGGTTTGTTTTTTGGTTTTCTCTGTACTTTCAATCTTAATTTAATCCTCACTAAACATACAAAAGAAAAAAAAAAAGCAAGAATGGTGACTGATTGTTTTTGTTAATGTCCAGGATTCATAGTAACTTAATATACTGCTGTGAATCGGCAGACTAGCTTTTCAGTGGGCATTATCTATACATCAACATCCTGCTAGACAATGTTTGTTCTGGAATCAGGATGGTGACATACTGGTCACCCACTCTCTAAGCCTTTGTAATTACCACCAGAACATTTTTACTTCTAGAACTATTGCATGCCTGAAATATCATCTAAAACAGCTACTTGGGTCACACTGTAAAGCCAGAACATGAATATGACAGAAAATCCTCATTTGCTTTCAAATGCTGGGATGAAACATACTCCTGGGCCTCCATTAGAACAATCTAGTAGTTATAATTCAGGCATGGTGCAATCTGGAACTGATCCCACTATCTTGTACTATACAGGTAAGTGTCCAGACATTTAAATATTAATTAAATGAAAAGTTGTTACACATAATCATTGGTCAACAAATGAACAAGTGACCTTTCATTTACATAATACCTGTGAGGACTTGATGTTCATCTATGCTATAATAAGGCTGTAGAACTGCCTGTAATACAGCTTTTAGATAAAACATCTTTCAAAAATCAATTCAAAAGCCTTCTCGGTACTTTCTTTTTTTTTCTATAATAATTTTTGTTTTCTTATATTCCATACAAAATTAAAACAATACAGAAAATTAAGAAAAAACTACCAAGTAATGTAACTAACACTAACTCCATAACATATATACAATATTTACATAAATGCTTCCAAGTAATTGAGTTATACACAAAGAGTATAAAAGTGGTTAAGATCAATTCGAGTAATGAAAAGTTGCTGTTACAGAGTCTCTTAAAAGTGTAGAAATTATTGCTAAATTCAAATATAAGATGTTACGCTAATACAATATTAAATACTTGTTCCCATATTTTTGGATTATTAATATTTTTATTATGTTGGTTCAATAGTAATTTGTGAGCTACTATATGCCTTATTGCTAATACTCTAAAATTAGAGCTAGAAGACCGTTATATAATAAAAGCAATCGACTTGACTATAAAATCTACTTCTCTGTACTTTCTGAAAGTGCAGCTATGGTCTCTGCATTACAAAATGTCCTTCCTGTGTAGTCATACAGTGTTATACATTTGCTAAAACTCTATTTTTGGATGTAGCAAAGAGATGATTATTTCTATTTATTCATTTACAATTGATAAAGGTGTAGCATGTCTGGATACATTATTTTATTAATTATTTGTAATTACCCCTGAGCTCATTTGAGATAATTTAATGCCAAAGTTACAGATTATTTATGTTATGAAGACAGTAAACAACCTATGTAGGTACATTTCTGTTTGTTAATTGTCTACCATAATACTGCAAACTATGTATACTTTATCCACATGCTATGATTTGATGTTGAGAAGACAGTATACTGTATACATTGCACTTTTTTGTGAATATTCTATTACACAATGTCTTATGCTTATTACAGCAGTGATGCATATATTAATTGCTTGGTGAAATTAATTTGACTAACTGCATCATTCTGATAATGTTTAGTTTTTTATGTGAATATTTTCTCTTCTAGTCATCATTGAAAACAGGATATGCTCATTATGATTTTCCTTGTCTACACACACACACACACACACACACACACACACACACACACACACACACACACACTCTCTCTCTCTCTCTCTATGTATATGTATACATCCAGCTTTTAAATACAGTAATTACATTATTTTTAATCTTAGTAAGTTGAATTTGCACTATAAATGATGCAATATATGATACTGTTTGACTGACACTGTGACATCTTACATATTTAGGGCTGCAGCTTTGAACTACGAAATGAAATAATGAGAGAACAGTATTGCAAGTTTATGTCTATGAGAAACAACATTGTCAGTGTCCAGTAGCATAGTGGATTGAGAGTTTTTATTGCTAGTTCTGTTGCTATAATTTAAAATAAATTATTATGAGTCCTCTTAGCTGTGAAGGATGTTTTGAAGTTCTTTTCATGGCCTGAAGGCCGAAATATTCTTTAATACATGAGCCCTGTATCCTCAGAACAAAACTGCAGAAATAGCTGCCTGCATCAATTAAAGTTATAAAACTTAAATAAGCTGGCAACTATACCTCTCAACCTCTTAGCTCACGAAATCTGGACAAAGCCTGACAAAATGGGGGGCAAAGGCCCAAAAATAGGGTTAGATTTTAAGTATTGCTCTTATAGACAGAGAGTTGCTAGAATAATAGTATTTGTGTTAGAATGCATTTTTGAAGGATATGAAGTCTGCAAATGAAATTTATGCTATTAATTAGTGGCTTCATTCCTCAGATCATCCAAGTGATTTGCCAGAAAACCACAAATTTTATGAGCAGCAGTCCAAAAATATGAGGCAAAAATCTGGACATTCTGCGAAAATCTGGACAGTTGAGAGGTATGCTGCAACATTTGTGGTTAGATCCTTTACTTCAGAGTGCATAATATAATGACTTTCTTTGTAATAGCAGTGCTTAACTACATCCAAAGAGTTGTTTCAGGGGTTCTTATTTAACATTCATTAATTTCCTGATCCCCATATTATTCCTGTTTATGGTTGAGCTAGTGAGGGGGAAGCAGCAGAGCTTATCTCATACTCAACAAGCAGAAAAATTCCTAGTTCCTGATTACACAAGTTTTTCTAAAATATGTTTTTATTTTTATCTAGTTGCTATGGCAAGTTCACTCTGAAGTTCCTCTAGCTTCCAGTTGGTGGCAAGAAAGCAACATTATTTGCTTGCATGCGAATGTTGTATCATGTTGGCCTAAAATGCATTCTTCAGCCTCTCTATCTTCCACAAATAAGAAAGAAGTGTATCATTGTTTTTTTGCATTTCTTACAGCTGTGAGTGAAATGGTTTTCTGTGCATCAGGGTATGACATTTGGGAGCTTTAGCTGCCTTTAAGCTGCATAGGTCATGTGACATTAGACAAGGTAAACTTATTCATGCTTCAATGGATAGGAAATATGTTGTTTGTAATGAACACTGGAATAGCAGGCCTTTTTCCATTTATTTGCTTATTTATTTATGCTTTGTCAACTGGGTAAGTTAACTTGTTTGAAGGACCTTTTCAGTAATTTCCTGGGACACTAGAAAAAGGAAACCACAAACAAAGAATCAGTAAACATACCTGTAATAAAAATATGGAAGCTACATAATTTCTTTTAAATGCTCAAATTAGTAATACGGACCAGTGTTCTTTACAAATGTGCAGAATGTAAAAGCTAGTGTTCTCCTGTGTTTCTGAGAAAAAAATATTTCATACCTCATTATAAATGCCTCAGTGTGAAGAGATCACAGATCCTCCCTTAACACTTCTTGTCTAACTTAATACACTTTCTAGATAATAGTTTCACATTACTGCAACAACACTGGCTTCTGGCTTGATAATGATACACGGTGCAGAGGAATGGTATGGTGCTGGAAACTTCCAACGCTATTGTTTTAAGTATTATCTAGTAGTGTCTTCAGTTTTTGTGATCATAGCATAACAAATTCAGAACTGTGCAACCTTGTGTTTACATAAATGTTTTAAACACTAATTTATACTGCTGAAGTTCTAATGTTCTGATTGATAGGTAAGTACTAGGTTAGATGCCCTTGCGGGCCATTTTAAGCCTAGCCAATTTCCCTTTTGTTGCTTGAATTAACCTATCCTATTTTGTGCTAGATTTGCCTTATCCATTCTACGGTTGATAATTGTATGTTATCCCTAGTGTGAATAACTGGGATCATACCATAGATAATTTGAGTAGACCCATGCATGGGATAAAATGTTTAGGAGCTGCCTATTTATATTAATACTACATGGGGCAGTCCTGAAATTAACTTTCTATTACCCATCCATAGACCCAGGTTGTACCTGAATATGGACAAGGATGGGCTTTGTTTTCTGTGGATGGGGAGTCTGTTCCAGAGCAGTGGTATCATCTACATGTCAGACAAAAGACACCTCTTGGCAGTCTGTAGGATACAGAGTATATTGACAGGGCTTTGAGTCAGTACATGTAACACATTGTTTAGGCCCTGTATCCTTTTAGTATGATATCTTTGTAGGCTTTCCAGTTTTTGCATGTGTCTGAACAGATGCAAGTCAAGGGGTGGGGGTTATAATACTCAATGACTAGCCTAATAAGTACTGAGTAAAGCAGGACAATGACATCCATAGATCTACATGTAATCCATTTGTTTATAAGCTACACAATATAGAAGGACTTTGATATGACAGTGGTACACATTGATCAAAAGTTATGTCACTGTCCATGTTCCCAAATCCCGAACAAGTGGGTCAACACTTAGGGGAGTTTTGTCAATGTGGTAGTTCCCTGAGGGAAACGATTTCCCAAAAGATATGACAATGCATTTTTCTTTTGGCGTTTAGTTTCAGTCCATGATTTTAGTTATTTGTATGGAACAAATCTTCTTGCAGGTCGAATAAGTCATTTTGGGGAGGCAATGACTATTCCTAGCTTGCAGTCATCTGCAAACTCAGTCAGTCAGAGTCCTTTGGTATTGGCTTTCACTTCAGAAAAATAGATGCCAAAAAGGAGAGGTCTCACTATTGAACCCTGAAGGGCTCTACCTTGTGGAGGTAGTGCCCCCTAATTTTATCTCCTGCATCCTATTAGTGAGCCAAGCGGCAATCTAGTGGTTAATGTATGGATTTATTCCTGTTTTATTTAGCTATTCTACTATGGCTGAGTGGGATTGTGTCAAAACCTTGGCCAAGTTGAGGTATGTGGTATTCATAGTTTTATCTGCATCTATTCCTTTGGTGACCTTTTCTTAAAAGTCCACCAGGTTGAGTAAGCATGACCTGCCTTCACAAATCCAAACTAAGACGGGGCTAGTGTGTGGAGATCCCCTATGTCCTTACTGATTAGTTCCATAATAGGTTTTTTTCCATGGTTTTGTATATGCTGCTGGTTAGACTTATGGGTCTATAATTACCTGGGTATGTAGAAGGTCATCTCTTATGCAGAGGAATGACTGTAGTTGTTCTGCATTAACTTGTTACAAAACTTGAATGGAGGCTGAGATTGAACAGTGGTGTTAGAAAGTTGACTAATTTGTGCTTCATGCTATTCAGTATGCATTCAGATTGTCAGAACCCACTGATGCAGCATTTTCTGCTTTGAATAGCACTTTTAGTAGTCTGTCTTTTATGATATCTGGAAGCAAGTCAGTTTCAGGTATATAATGTGGGATAGATGGAGGGGAGAGAGGGGTCAGGTTTGAGCTAAATTTATTGGCCAGTAGCTTCACTATATCTTCAGCCTCAGTAAAGATAGCATTATTCACAATCAACTCAGTGCATTGCTGTTTTGTGCTCTGAGAATACAAACAAAACTAAAAAAGGCCTTGTGATTACCTTTGGTTTGGGTGGCTACTTTAGCCACAAACATGGCTTTGGTAGATTTTATTAAGCTCCAGAGTTGCTTGCTTATTTCAGTGACAAGGGCTCTATCATTCTAGTCATTAGTCTTTTTTACTTTTTGTCAAACTTTGCATCCTTTTATTGTAAAGCTTGTAACATCATGGTTCTAACATGGGTGTTTGGTTCTCAGGTTTCCCCTGTATTTGTTCTGACAGGGTACAACTGCATCTCTGCAGCTGTTTACATGCTGGTATAGTGTGGTGATGTATGTTTCCATGTATTCAGTGGAGTTTAGTAGTGGGTTTGTTGGGGATTTGAAGCCTGCCGATGTATAACTTAGTTGTCTTAAAGACATTCTAAATGTACTTTGTGTGGAAGGGGTGTTTGGTTTTAATTTTATTTTGAAGGAGACAGCTTTATGGTCAGACTTAGGTGACAAACAGCTATGAAAGTTGGTGAAAATAGCATTACAGTAAAAAGACGTTTTTCTTAAGGGTTGAAAATGTTGTCATAAGAAGTGGTAACATATATTACAGTTAAGTTTTTGCAACACTAACCACTATCAGTGTTAAAAACATTTATGTAAATATGATATATTATGCCATGCTGACAAAGGCTGAAAACATTTCATAGATAGATAGATACTTGAAACAATAGGACTGGAAGTTCCCAGCATTATATCATTCCTCTGCACCATGCATCAGTTGAAATGCCCATTAAAAATGTGTAATGTGTCTTGGCTTTTGTTAATTATAATACAGGATGCTTGCTGGTTTTGCAGTTCAGAACTCCATTGCCACTTATCTTTGGTTGTTATAAATTTGCTTCTGAAAATAATTCTGAATTTGCATCTTGATTTTCAAACTCAAATTAAACAAAAGTAAAACTGTAAGCAAGAAACGAGGCAGTAAGACAATTAAAATACAGTGGCCCCAATTAAGTAATTTCTGTCCTTGAACTTGAATTTACACTGGCTCCAACAGTGTTCTTCACAATCACTGATGATATTTGTTTCTGTTAATTCTTGTGGGTGTTAGAGTTACAGGAAGGAACTGTAATATATGTTGCCACTTCTTATTCCTACTTTTCAGGCATTCAGAAGAAAAGCATTTTTTTGTTGTTGTAATGCCATTTTCACTGCAACCAAGAATCCAATTTGCCCTCCATTTAATGCTGCCATATTGCATGCTTACTTCTATGAATACTCCAAGGGCATGCACAATGGTGGTATAGCCATATCAGCTGAGCTACCAGTAAACGCAGACTGGAAAGCCAAGGAGGAACCCAATACAAAACTGTTGGGATTCTAATGACTGCTTAATAAAATGTAAACAAGGCAGGCTGTCTCATTTTATTACCAATAATTGCTACTACTGAGATAATGTTGAAATCAGAAATAAATATGTGACGATATCCAGACTGTACAGAATGTAGTTATACATTGTGATGCTATAAGTCTGCTTTTGGTGTACTGAAAAAAATCAGTATCCATGCATGTTTATTTGCATGTTTTCAGTTTATTTTGTTAGGGAACTAGAATGAGATATGTAAAATCAAACTAACACAGTATTGTGTTTTATCACTGCTGTCACATGACTTGAAATTATTGGTCATATCAAAGCTTGAGAAATGTCAATATTTAAATTAGCAGTTGTGGGAAGACTGTGTTTCTGCATTATTCAGAACTTCTTTTTCCCCAAGTAGAACTAATAGCAAAAGCTATCTGTTTGTATATTAAACCCTTCTGGGCCATAGTCTTGTAGTTTAATTCACAGTTGTGGCAGAATTGTATACCACTGCCAGATTGTGTGCCTTAGACATTTATTATTTCATTGTTTCCACAAATGATGTTACTGGTACATTTCTGCATAATCTGGTGCCTTAAACTGTAGTTGAAGGTCAATAGTGAGAAAGTTGTCTCTGTTCCAGTTTGTGCTTCTTTGCTTTTATATTCTACTTACATTTTGACTGCTTAAAGTTGCATTCTGTGTTTGTCCAATCCCACACAAAAGCATTAAGTTAAAGTTTCTGAAAGACCTCAAATATTGCCTTTATTTACTTGGATGTCTATCTATCTAGCCTATTTGTTCGATCCAGTCCTCCTTCAATTTTGCTGTTGTTTTATAAGGCTGTGTCTCTGGACTTCACCCCTTTTGATAATGTGATTTCCAAAGACTGTCCCCCCTTTTTCATTTCTATTGACTGTTGTATTTTATTTACTCTTCCTGCTCACTGTTTTCCATAGATCCATGATGCTGAGTGCCCATCCAGCAAATCAGTATTGCTCTTGAGTAAACATGCTTTAATACATATTCCCTGGGATTTCCTGGGATTCATTAACACCTACGTTAAGTGTACAAACAACACAAACATAACTCACACCTTCTTCCTCTAATTTAATTTTTCCTATTGATTTTCTTGTAGCCTTAAATATTGAGGGGATTCACAAAGGCTATCACAAAGCCTAGACTACATGTGTAGTTAGTGTAACCTTTCTGAGTAAGTAGAAAGCACAAAAACATAGTAGGGATGCTCTGAAAACAGATCATGTACACTTAGTGTAGGCATTAATGAATTTAGCCTATTGCCTCTTGCTCATTTTCCAGGAGGTCAGCAAATCTTGGAGTCCTGCCCTACATTCAAGAAGTATTTTACTTGTATCCAATGCCATCTAGGCAGTGTTAAGTGCCTTTGATTGCTAAATCCCACTTATGATATTTTGATCAATTGCTACTGTTTCCTGCCTTTATGTGTGCATTTCATACACACACACACACACACATATATATATACATATATATATATATATATATATATATATATATATATATATATATATATATATATATATATATATATATATACACACACACACATACATACATATTTTTCTCTTCCTCTACCTGGTACTGCTCAAATTGCCTTCAGCAAGGGATTTCCAGCTGTTTTAAAATTGTTTTGTGGTAGCATTGCTCTTGTGGGTTTCTTTTACTGTGTCTTCACATTAGGAGGACGGGGTTTATTCATCTTCTAGCAGGAGGTTTTTTCCTGGTCTAGGTGAGTTGGGAAATACACAAAAGGACTCATGGTATAGTCATTTTATTGGCCAGAGGACTCATTAGTTAGTTTTCTATTTTTTCTGAACATGTATAAATTTTCCACATTAGCGTAGTTTAGCAGTGCCCTATACTGCAGCAGACAGCGTGAAAGCAATTTTTTCCCTGTTGAGCATTCTGTAAAACTGAACCCTGTAAAGCAGTAATGTAGTGCAAATACCTTGTGCACCAAGAAGCTTAGAGCAGGTAGTTGGGAGTCAAGTGGCAATATCTTCCAATTTAGTAGAATTCAGTATTGTGTAAACATTAACGTTAGAAGAATTTAGTACTGTTTAGCATAATCCACTCCAATAAAGTACCCTTATTAGTCTGCATCAAAAACACCCTTAGTAGCCTTCTTACCCCCACATACCACCCCCTTGTAGCTCACAAATAATAGGACTGAATAGTATGGATATGTAATTTCACAACTTCTCTGTAGCTGGCTTGGTGGATATGGCCAACTTTAGACAATGTAATAATTGTCTCAAGTTTACTGACACCCACTTAATCTTTAAAGAAGTAGATAATATGTGAGAGGTGTACTTACTCAATGACACTGGAGTCTAAACTCTCTCATACAAGTGCATATAGGGTTGTCAAAGCTACATATCTCACATAGCATACAACACTCATGTAGACTAATGTATGCTGAGGCACATAAAAGCAATATTTCTAAACAACAAAGATTGCCTAGGTGACCCGCTACCAAAACTGTGCCTCAGCAAGCCCAAAGGCACTCATAAAAAACAACAGCTAAAACCACACATAATGTCACTCTCAGTAGAGCTCCAAACACTAAGTCTTTAAGGCAAGCAAACACACTTCTATGGACTGTCGTCACAGGGGACTCCATTGTAAGATATACTGATTCTCCTCCAACCAGCCTGAACAAGGACAAGATGACGGTTTGTTTCTTACCTGTAGTCAGAATCCAGCAAATCGCACACACTCACTCAAGTCATTATAACACAGGAGCCAGCATGATTCCATCATAGTCCATGTAGTTGTAAATGATCTGAAATGTACTTCCCTGGACTATATGAAAAGAGATATTATGGAGATCTCAGGCTGGTATGAGCCTAGCAATGAGCAGTATTTTACCATCACCAAGGATGATGGCAAAATATGAAAAAAAAATATTGATTTCAACAACTGACTGTCTTTCTGGTGTCATTCTAAGGGTATCCAGTATTTGTCAGCTTGGGATGATATGGTTAACAGACCACTTACTTTGCCAAGGATGGTCTGCACCTCTCCCCTCTATGTTTTCAAATACTGGTGAAAACTTTATCCACCTCCGTAGTGCCTTTTTTCTATTCAATGCCAAATTGACAATCCTACAGTCATAGCAAAATCAACTCAAATGAATCTCGAAATGTCACTGCATAATGGCAGGAGTCTAAATAAAAAAAAGGACTACACTCCCTCCAAACTCCCCTTACACTCAAGAATATAGACATCTATGCAGTTACTGAGACATGGTTTAAAGTGTCAGAGAGTACCATGGCAGTTAAGGTTTCAATTTCTTCCTCACTCTTAGAACAATAGCTGCACAGACAAGGGCTAAAGGAGGAGGTGTCTCACTATATATCAATAACAGGCATACCTCTAGGGTGGTCAAACAGGCTGATTTGTGCCTATGTAGCTCTGGCTAAAGCATTTGATACAACAACCCACTCAGACATTGTCAATAAACTTACATAACTAGTTATAAAACCCTTTATAACATTCTGGATAGCTAGCTCGCTCGCTGATAGGATGAAGGAGTTATAATTGCTGAGGCCACATCCACAAAGAAGCCATTCACCAATGGAGTCCCCAGGGCTGTCTGTTAGGTCCACTCCTCTTTCGCATCTACTTCCTGGATGTCAAAGCCAGTGTCAAGGTCCTTTGGCTAACCATGTTCACAGATTACTGCAAACTGGGAGCAGTTATTGAATTCCACAGGATAAGAACACCCTTCAGGAAGATCAAATACAAATAAACACTTAGTGTCAAAGTCATGGCTGAAAACTCAATACCAAGAAATGCATTATATTACCTTTTGGGAAGTCTACTTCCCTGGGGAACTACATCATCAGTAAAATACCCTTAAATGTCAATTCATTAGGATCTGGGAACTCATGTAGATAGTAACCTACCATTTAAACAACATGTGTTCAAAGTAGTAGGAAAATCCTTATATGCTGCTCAATTTATAAGCAAGGGCATGGCATCTAGTTCCAGAGAGGTCATTATATCACTGAACTTGGCCCTCATCAGTCCCATCATAGAGTATAAGGCTCCCTTCAGTATGTACTTGTTCAGAGACATGCCACAACTGAAATGTCCATAGATGTTCCTTACAAAAAGAATACAGGGATTAAACACAATGTCCTATGCTGATCATCTCAAAGCCCTGTCTCTTTACTCGGTATCATACAGACCTGAGAGGTGATCTTTGCCTGGCATAAAAGGCATCAATAGACCCTGTTTTGATTAACCTATTGCACATCCAAAAAAATAAACAGCATCAGAACTACTAGATTAAAAGACCTAAATTTTGCTTGCAATGTAAATAGGACAAGTTGGAGACACAGATATGTTTCACAGAGAAACCTCATTCTGTCAAACGGGCTCCCCATCAATGTAAAGCAGAGCTCCTATCTATCCCTGTTTAAGTGCAACTTGAACCAATGGATGGGTAATTGGAAATTCAACCCTACTCTGGCTCTAATGTCTGCAATGGACAGAGGCAGTCAGTAAACCAACAGCTATATAAATCAAATGTGTGGGTCACATTTAGGGTACATGGCTAGGCTTATTAGGACCCTAGTGGTCATTAGCCTAGTATGCACCTACAAACATATGAACCTACAGAATCCATTTTAACAATTTAAGCTCAGGCAGTGCACAGTGCAAAATTTCTCATATTCCACTACATTATTCTGATTATATACAATGTGTAATAATAACAGAGTTCGGTAAAAGCACTTTGAAGTATCAACATTAAAAAGCTTCATCTCTTACAGTAAATGTGTATTATGATGCACTTCAATGAATTGCTTTATAAAAATAATGTAAACAACTGAAAAGAGAGACATAGCCTAAGCATGGGTACTGATAAGGTGGAAATGGCCTCTCAACTCAATTGCCTTGTTAATCTTCTGATACTATGATCCTAGGACCCACATTTCATTCTGGTTACTGTTATTCTGTCAAAAATATTATGACCAAATACATAAAATTTACCTCTGGTCTGCTCCATGTACTACTAATGAACAAAGGCAGCCATATTATTTATAGTATAATCTCATTTATTCTCACAAGGGGTAATATGTAATTATTAGTCATGGGATGGGTGAAGCCAGTCTAATACCAAATGGGATAGGTTAATTCAGTCACCAAAAAGGGAAGCTAGTTAGACTTAAAATGACCATCATTTATTTTTATTACAGTACTTTACCTTTACATTTAGTAGTAGAATGCTTCAGGCTGGAGTTTGTAGATTGCACTATGTTATATCGGGTCTATATTATATCACTGAATGCTTAACTTAGCGAACACTGTATAATTGAAGCACCAAAAAGGCTGAACACAAGGAACAGGGATTTTTTTCCCAGGGGAAAAAAAATCACTGCTCTGTAAGAAAAATAAAACACAAAATAAAGTGGGGGCTAAGCCGCCCCTACTTAAATATATCAACTCCAAGATCACGCCACAGTGGAGGAAATGGCAAAGTCCAAAAAACAGCCAAGTGACTTTTTTCTCCTGGGAAAAAAATCACTGTTCTGTGCTTTCGGGATTTCACCATTTCGAATAAAAATGGTCAATTAAGCAGTGTTTGCTAAGTTAAGCATTCACTGATTTAATAGGCACCTGTTATATCAGCATGAAAATAGGGCATAGTCCTTATCCGCACATACAAATACATATGTTGTCCATACTCAAAGGCAACATTAGCAAAACTCTGGACAGAAATTAAAACTGGAACAGACCCAAAGCTGGGAGGTGCAACAAAAATCTTTGCAGACTCACTATTAAATGTCTTTACTTACTGTTAAGCTCTATAATGATGCAATATACAAGACCTAAAACAGCAGCAGTTGTAGAAAGAAAAGTAATCTAGGCAATATAGTGCAGATGTGCCTTTTGCATAGGTTTAATTTGCTAGGTATTACCAGTTAGAAGGTAGTAAAAGTCATGTAATGACAAATACATAGCGTTGACATTTACTTAGAAGGGGTAAAATTATCCAAAGCACAAGTCTGATTATCCTTAATGGAACAACATGAAGGAAATGAGGTGTAACAGTACATTTTAGTATAGGAAGTCATATTTCAGGAATATGTGTAAAGAATATTATTTACTTAGTTATGGTTCTCAGAGCAATATGCTCTAGTTGTGTTTGGTTGTTGTGAAACTCAGAAATGGCGAACTTAATAGCTGAAAAAAGTCTGGGGCAAAATCAAAGCAGACCAAAATGCAATAGTGAAACATATCCAAATAAAAGCAGAAGATAGACATGAAAATATAGAAAAAATATTAAGATATGTTTTTAAGGAGTTTTGAATATGATAATTTATATGTTACTTATTACATAAAAACTGTAGGTAGGGAAAATACTGCAGATACTTAAGAACTTCAAAACTTCCATTTGAGGAAGGACCAACTTGAGGCCATGGATTCCATTTAAAATACAGCTTTATTTATTCAACACGGAGCAAGCAGAGGAGTGGAGTCAAATCGAACAGTTCAGTTCTTAAAAAGTAATTTAGCAATCAACAAAACTTACAAGTGTTATCAGTCCATTTCTTTTCCATTGACCGCTTTCATTTTTTAGACTATATGTAATTGAACTTCATCACAATGGTTTTAAGTAAAGTACTGTAATTTCTTACATTTATATTGCCTGAGAATGTAACTGTGGAGTGGGTGGGTGTGAACTTTGAAGGAATGTGTTGTGCTGATACCGCCTATCTAATCCATCTCAGCATACTTCTAATGCTAATGTGTCCATTAAGCCCTGGCTCTTTATCTGGGTGGAGCAAGATTTGCCATTTTAACTCTTTAATATCCAGTATTGGATCGGGATCTCCAAAAAGGAAGCGTACCTGTTCAATAGCAGCAAATATGTAGTCTCTGTGTGTGGGCCAGGCTCTGCTATATTTGTCTAAAGCATTTCTCTCATCTTGTGATCCTATGGCATGAAAGTGTTCCCTGATCCTGTCCTTAAGTTTTCTTGTTGCTTTCCTTATGCAATAGCCCTCACAGTGTGAGCAGATACAGTACCTATGTACATTACATTAGTAGATTGACAATTACAGTGGCATTGAATTTATATTTGGTGCTTTGGGGTTTTCGGACCCACTATATCTGTGGTCAGTACATTTTCTCACCAGTTGCAGTGCCCACATTAGCTCATGCCTGGGGGTGTAGAGGGAGTCTGCACAATCTGTGTGGTGGTTTCAAGGGTGTGATTCAGATTGCATGACCTTTAATAGCTAAACAAGGGTGCTGTCCCAAGTAAGGGGGCCAGATCTGGGATGCTTTCAATGATCCTCCAGTGTTTGCTAAGGATTTCCCTAAGTGTGGTTGCATCCACAGAAATGGGGATTGGGAATCTTGGTATTCTTTCTGGAGGATTGGTGGGGGGGGGGGTGCTGGTGTGAATAGGCAGGTACTTGGTGTCCCTGTTTTGGACCACAAATTGAATTTGGGAATTTATGATGTGGTCTGGATGGTGCCTCTCTAGGAATAACTGTTTTAACAGAGAACATTCTTTGAGAAAGGCCTGGTCATTGCTGGTGATACTGCTAATTCTAAAGCACTGGCCCTTAATGATGTTCATTTTTACGAAGGGAGGGTGCTGACTTTGGTAGTCAAGGTAGTTATTTTGGAATGTTACTTTTTTGTATAGGTTGGAGCTAAGAGTTTTCTTTTCAGTGTCTAAGGAAATTATGAGACCCAATAAATGGATCTCCATGCCCTTGCCAAACAGGGTGAACTCCAAGAACCGTATGCTGGAATCTATTTTCTGAAGAAAAAGGTCCAGTTCTGTATGGGTGCCCTCCCAGATGAAAAAAATATCATCTATGTATTTTTTTGCATAGACAAACTTTTTCAAACCCTTTGATGTGAGTGACTGTTTGGTCTTCACAGAAACTGAGAAAGAGGTTAGCATAGGCCGGCACAATTTTTGCATTCATGGCTACTCCTCATGTCTGTTGGTAGATATGCTTTTGGAACTTGAATATGTTGGTGCTAAGCACCACAGAGATGAGTTCCATAAGTCCCTTAATCATTTTTCATCCTAGCCTTGTGTGTTTCCTCAAAACACTACTGACTAGTTCAGTGCCTTCCTTATGTGGGATGCTTGTGTACAGGGCCACATCATCCAGGGTGACTAGGGTTTGTTTCTGGCCTGTGATTTTGTACTTGGAAAGCTTGTTCAAAAATAGCCAGGAGTCCTTCAGGTAAAATTCCACCATTTGGGTGATGGGATTAAAAATACTGTCAAGCAGTTTGGAGATTGACTCAGTTTTGGTTTTCTTGGATGAGATGATGTGCCTGAAGGGGGGGGGGATTCTGAGTGTTCTTGTGGATCTTAGGGATCACAATCAACTTTCCTAGGTGGGGGTGGCTGACTTGCATGTATGTAAATTTCTCTGTGGAAATATACCCTTCCTGTAGCAGCCTGACTAATGTTAGATCAACGTCCTGAAATGCAATGGTTACTTGCTCCTCTGTAACTTTTTTATAACATTTGTCTGCTGCTAACCCTTGGTTAATCTTATCCATGTATTCTGTCTAGTCCATGAGGACTATCCCTGTCCTTTTGTCCGCTTTCATTATTCTGAGTTCAGGACTGGAGTGGATCAGTTTCAGAGCTGTGCACTCTTCAGCACTTAGATTAAACCATTTGTATGTGGGTTTGTGGGACAGGGCTTCCCAAATGTCCTGTTCACATAGCACAGAAAATACATTCAGGGCGTTGTCTAAGTTTAGGTAAAGCAAACTCTTTCTTTTTAAGCCACCACTTTCATGATTATCATTATTATGGTCATGCAACCACTGTTTACGCTTAAGTTTGTGAACAAACAGTTTGAAATCTATGATTCCATTACTAATCTCAGCCCTCTGTGCTGGAATATAGTTCAAATCCTTGCTGAGTAGAGAAACGGTCCCCGGGCTAATATTTTGACTGCTTAGATTAAAAACAGTTTTCTCAATGGCCATCACTCACTCACATCAAAGGGTTCAAAAAAGTTCATCTATACAAAAGATACATAGAAGATATCGTTTTCATCTGGGAGGGCACCCATACAGAACTGGACCTTTTTCTTCAGAAAATAGATTCCAGCATACAGTTCTTGGAGTTCCCCCTGTCTAGCAAGGTCATGGAGATCCAGCTCTTGGATCTCACCACTTACTTAAACACTGAAAAGAAAAACTTTTGGTCCAACCTGTACAGAAAAGAAACATTCTGAAACAACTACCTTGACTACCAAAGTCAGCACCCATCCTTCATGAAAAAGAGCATAATTAGGGGACAGTGCATTAGAATTAGCTGGATGACCAGCAATGACCAGGCCTTTCTCTAAGAATGTTTTCTGTTAAAACAGTTATTCCTAAAGAGCCACTATCCAGACCACATCATAAATTCCCAAATTCAATTGTGGTCCAAAACAGGGACACCAAGTACCCACCCATTCTTTGAAGTGGGTCCCCACCAGCACCCCCAAACCTCCAGAAAGCACATCAAGATTTCCAGTCCCCATTTCTGTGAACACAACTACACTGAGAAAAATCCTTAGCAAACACTGGAGGATCATTGAAAGCACCCCAGGTCTGGTCCCCTTACTTACTTGGGACAGCACCCTCATTCAGCTACAAAAGGTCATACAATCTGAAGCACTGCCTTGAAACCACCACAAAGATTAGGCAGACCCCCTCTGCACCCTCAGGCATGAGCCAATGCAGGCACTGCAACTGGTGCAAAACGTATCTGGCCACAGATATAGTGGTTCTGAAAACCCCAAAACACAGAATCCATATTCAGTGCCACTGTAATTGTCAATCAACCAATATAGTGTACATAGGTATCTGCACACACTGTAAGGCCTATTACATAAAGCAAACAACAAGAAATCTTAAGGATAGGATCAGGGAACACTTTCAGGCCATAGGATCACAAGATGAGAGAAATGCTCTAGCCAAGCATAGCAGAGCATATAGACTACAGATCTGCTGCCATTGAACAGGTAAACCTCCTTTTTGGAGATCCTAATCCAATACTTGAAATTAAAGAGTTAAAATGGCAAATCTTGCTCCACACAGACAAAGACCCAGGGCATAATGGCCACATTAACATTAAAAGTATTCTGACATGGATTAGATAGGAGGTGTTAATACAACGCATTCATTCAAAGTACACAACCACCCCCTCCCCAGTTACATTACAGAAAATATAAATGTAAGGAATTACAGTACTTCACTTAAAGCCATTCTGATGAAGTTTGATTATGTATAGTCTAATGAATGAAAACTCTCAATGCAAAAGATATGGAGTGATCACACTTGCAAGTTTTGCTGATTGTTAAATTACTTTTTAAGAACTGAACTGCTTGATTTGACTGCACTCCTTTGCTTGCTGCATGTTGAATAAATAAAGGTGTATTTTAAAGGGAATCCATGGCCTCAGGTTGGTTCTTCCTCAACTGAAAGTTTTGAAGTTCATAATTTATATGTTACGTTATTTCATATATTTTGAGCTGGTGAACATGGTGATGGTGCTGCTATTATCACATGATTTGCATGGAGTACATGATTTGCATGGAGTGCATGGAATACTGTAATTATGCTCTAAATTTGGGAAAAAGACAGTTTTGTTAAGCACCTGTTAGCAATGAGAAGTTCTAATCACAGCTTTAAAAGCTGTAATACCCTTTGTTACACACACACACACACACACACACACACACACACACACACACACGCACACACACTTGAAGCAAAGTGAAGTATGTAACGGATTTTAAAGCTTCTCATTCATAACAGGAGCCACTTTAACTTGGTCTCTGTGTCAGAGTGCTAACTGTGTTACAATTTTATCTGTCCAGTCATAAGTTATAGCTAACTACTACGATTCACCTGTTGTGCTTCAATTCATTTCACCCTCAAGGTAAATTTCTGAACAGAAATTGGTTATGAACAGAGACTCCATTATAATTCACCCCATTTGCTGATTCTTTGATTAAAGTCGTAGATAAGTTTAAGTTTTTCTGTACATCAATCTTTATTGATAAGTGCTAGTAGCTCTTTAAAATCCAACTAAATTTCCACAAGAACAAATGGATGAACATTTGGTTTAATATCTCATTTGTGTGAGAGCAACAAAGTAATTCTGTACCCTCTTTATGCTGCACTGAAGTGTCCTTTCTTGAGTATGAATCAGAGTAGTGCTGCAAGAACAGAACACAGTGCCTACTGACATACAGAAGTAAGACTGTAACATTCTGTTTTATTAATTCATTACTATTTATAAAATATTGCTTAAAGAAATACGCACACATTCTTATTATGAAGCACAATGGCTGGTTTATAGGGGAGAGTTGCAGAGACATATATCACAAAATCGAGAATATGAGATGCAAAATAAATGTGTGCTTGGAGAAGAAATCAATAGATATGTGGAAATAGTTTGACAGGTTTATGGCACTTGAATCTCTACCAATAGAGGCATCAGTATAGCTGAACTGCACATATGACTGCTGCTAGTGTTGCTGAGTAGGGTCTACTTCAGACAGTCAATGGACTAAATTGTCAAAACTGACATGGTTGAGACTACATGATTTACAATTTAGTTTGTCTACTGTTTTGACTGAGATTGTGGTACAGTGGGGATTGAGGAATGTGCCCTTTTCCCCACTGTAGTACACTCTTGGAGCTGATATATATAATTAGCGAGAGATGAGGAGCACAGCCCTCTATGTGGGGAGTGCAGCAAGGCTTGCTCCCCTGTAAAAACCCTGTTTTGTTTTGTCTGCTAGTGTTATTTGGGTTGTTGATGAACAAAATTGTCAACCATATGGTCTCGACCAACTTGAGTATGGGGTTATATGTCTCAAGCAGAATATTGGGGAAGGCCAGAGTTATTAGTGATTGAGTTGTGGTTCAAGGCTAGTGCAGGTCACCTATCATTGAAAAAAATATGATAGAAGCTTGCAGTGAACACAGATGAATTCCCAAGATGAAGACTTGAAACGCTAATCTGTCATAGGTAGAGATGGGAAAAGGCAGTTGGGTACACCTGAGTACATTGTTCACAACTGGATGCAACAAGTTGGCAGGTGACTCTAGAATATGGGCACCATGATAAGAGGAAAAGCAGAACTTCTGAGTTTTGACAGGAAGAGTGAGAAGAAGGCAGATGTCTCTATCCTTTGTCAGGCAGGCAATTGAAGCCATCATACATTGCTGAAAAGTGACTGAGAAGCTGAAAATGATCTGTGATCAATGAGATATAAAGATAGCTGTAGCAGAATAGCTGTGATTATCACAGAAATTAGAGAAACAGGTAGCAGAATGGCTCCATGGTAAACGGTAGTGGAACATGCAGTGCATTCTAATGAGTGCATAATAACATGCTGATGAGGAACTATATGCAAACCAACCACATGTATTATGCAAATAAAGTAACCCCAAATGGCAATCAATTCAAAAATGCATAAAATAACTGAGGATACCTATTCTGAATACTAAGATTCTTGGCATACAATGTGAGCAATATGAGGAATAGCAGCATCAGCATCAGAACTAGCACAGCAGAATATAATAGGAACCTATGTCAGAGCCACTGCCAGCAATGCTTGGGATGAGCCTATCCATGCTACTGGAAGAGGTATGACCAGCACTTAGTGTACCACAGCATACACAACAACAGGCTCTGAACCCCTTCTCTGCAGGCAAGGATACTGTAAGGGACCTAAATCACCTGCATTGCCACAACTAGAATTTAGGTAAATGCATAGTATGCCTGTACTTATTTATATGAAATAATGTGTTGCATTAGGCATATTAACTGAAGGGACACTTCAGTCACCTATAAAAATCACATTAAGGACATTACAGACATGAGCCTCACAAAGCTTAAATACATTTCCTCAACATTATGTTACAACATGTGGAGGACAAATCTCTCCAAGATAAGAGAACCAAGACCACAATAGTCTTCTTTGACATATCCACAGATTACAATCATGTTGCTATCACAGTATCACCTGGTCCAGAGGGCCTGTGATAAATCAGTAAGAAAGGCTTCAATTCCCTGAAATGCAAGGTGGTCTGTAATTCCCAGGGCATTATTTATAATGGGTCCATGCAGCACCTTAGCAGCTGACATGATTTTCATATTTGATACACATCTCGCCTATACCAATGGCTCCTGTGAGGGAAATTCTCAAAGGGACAGCAGGCTTGTTGTTACACCTATGTGTCAGACAAATATCTGAGTTTAAACATTTTATATTATCAGTTAAAGTTATAGCTGACAGAGGCAACACAACAGTGAGATGAATGCAATAGATTTAAAGGCAGAGCTAGAGAGACTGCCACAGTAGTAAAAAAAAGCCCTGTCTATCAATGGAAATCACAGGGGAAATTGATATTCTTCAACAGTAAATGTCTAAAATTGAGACATAACAATGAAAAGAAGCTACTAGCCTAGTGGGACTAACTCAGTATTCAACAAAGGATTAAAAAAAAACCAGCACAATATAGAAGCAGTAAAACTGTATATATTCTGTGCACAGACGTACTATGCTGCAGACTAGCACTGCAGGTTCCTAACTGCTGGAGTTCTATTTAGCCTCAGTTATTATAACAATAAAATTGTAAACCTTTTCAAATCTTAGTAGACTGATCTTTCTGCATTCTCTGCATACTATTAGCTGTTATATACTTCTTGGTAATGGCTGCTGCAAAAAATGGCACATAGATTTCTCAGTTTATTCTCTTATAACCCTCAAACTGGGTCTGCAATGCCATAATGCTATGTCCACACATTCTTATAGGTTCATAGGTAAGTACTGGGCTATTTACCCTTGCTGGCCATTCTAAGCCTAGCCAGTTTCCTTTTTTGTGCTTGAAATAACCTGTCCTGTTTGGCATAGATTGGCCTTACCCATCCCATGATCATTAATTATATATTATCCTGAATGAGAATAACTAGAATCATACCACAGATAATTACATGGGAGGGATATAGCATATAAGAGCTGCCTCTGTCTATAAATAGTACAGGAGACAGTCCTAGGGTAAATTTTCTGTTCCCCATCCATAAATATAAGATCTTATTCAGCAAGAGGGACATTTTATATCTGCAAGAGTAGGTTGAGAGTTTGACACCGCAGTTGCAGAATTCTTAGATATAGCACTGTTTCAAGCACAGTTTGTTTATGGCCTTGAGTGTATTAAAATTGTCTTGTCAAAATGACATTTAATTTGCAATTTGGCAGTTAACCTGAATAGAGATGATACTGAGTTTTAAGAAACGGTGGACTCCAATAGCAAAAAATCAACCTCTTGGCCATGATCCCATGGATTATTTCCAGAATGGGTATACCTTTAGATGATCTAGCACAAATTCCCATTCTTCTTTATCATTGTTCATATCAGCAACTTTATCCATAAATCCAATATTTTAACCAAAAAAAAAAAAAAAAAAATCCACAACTGGCCACAGCACAAACACATGTTTTAATAAAGAACTCAGAACTCTAGTGCCTCAGCTTGCAGCCTTTCAGGAGTAATACAAAACATATAACTTTACACAGACTTTATATAACACCATTCATTAATTAATTACTCAATTACATAATAATTGATTCCAATTAATCTCTAAGTTTAAACCTACAGGTACCATAGTGTTAAACTTTAAAATGTAAACAGATTTTTTATAAAGAGGTTTGTCCTTAATATCAGATATTTCAACAATTTTCATCAAAACTTGTTCTAAAACAAAAGCTTTTAACAAAGAATAATCAGCATTATGAACTGTTTTAAAGTGCATAGCAATGTTACTTTCTATTTTCCATTCTTTATATCTCTTATATGTTCCTGTATTCTTACTTAAATTTTCTTTTACTTTCTCCTATGTAAAATAAATTACAGGGACATCTAATAACATATATTACCCCTTCACTATTAGATGAAAAACTACCACCAGGAGAAAACTTAATATATTTTCTTAAAATTTGTAACAACACAGGAACATATAGAGCAAACATCACAAGGGTGAGTAACCCTCATGGCAGGGGTTATATATAATGTCTCAGTAGGCATAGAGAAATAACTAAAAACCAAAAAATCTTTTAAACTTTTTCCTTTTTTATAGGAAATACAAGGACTAATTGCTATCATTCTTTCCAATTCCACATCCTGAAGTAAAATTTTCAACAGCTATGTAGTATTTTGTTAATCCTATTGCTTAAACTGTTATATACTGAGACAAAATATATCTGATTTTTACAAGATTCAATGTTATTTCTTTCTCCATGTATAACATTTTGACACTGATTTAGTCCAAGTCTAAATGCTACAACTCTTTGTAAAGACTTCTTGACCATATTATGATTATAACCCCTATTAACAAACATATGGAAAGTGTACCTGCACTCTCTTACAAAATCCCCCCAATCACTACAAATTGTGTGCATTCGAAGAAACTTTCCATAGGGTAGGGCTTGTGTGTTTTGTGCTACTCCTGGAAGGCTGTAAGCCGAGGCGCTAGAGTTCTGAGTTCTTTATTAAATCTGTGTTTGTGCTGTGACCAGTTGTGGGTTTTTTCTTGCTGCTGTTTTTCAAGTTGTTATATATTTTAACTAAGACTTGCCTGGTAGCTGATCACTGCATGTCAGAGATCATAGTAATCACAGGCACATTCTATTATTATATCATGAGGAAGGATTAGTGCTTTCTGGATGCGTTCTTGCAGGTGATTCTGAACCTTCTTTTAGTCCTGTGATACACATACTAGTATTACTCTAATTTTCAAGTTGTTTAGCTTGTTGCATAACCAGATTACTGATGCACAGTAGTCCCACAACACATTGTGGGATACGTGGATCTTTGTGGTGTTGAATTGCACAGCACTTTCTAGGTTTCTCACATTGGCTTCTAACATTTGGATCTCCACTTTTGGCTGCTATTGATTTTAATTCTGTGTTATTGCCAAGGTCATTTAAGGCATCCAATTTCCCTTCCAAGATATCCTCAGGTTATTGCTCCTATACTACAGCTGTATGGTGTCCTGGGACATAGGTATATATTGTGGAATTCATTCCAATGTCTAATCCTATTGTTATGTGGCAAAAGTCCATCCAACTTTTACCAAGTGTACTCTGCCCTCTTTTCGTAGTTGAATGGAGCACTAAATTGTTGAGGCTGACCAAGATAAACTGTAAAACATTGATTTAATTCCTCATTTTATCTTTCCTCACTGGCTCTGTCTCCCATAATAATAAGTTTAATTAATTAAAGAGCAAGTTACATAAACATTTTATGTAGTGTACTGCAACAGTTGTTCAGTTTAAAATGTTACAAAGGGTCTGCCCTGTGCTGTATGCAGTGTGTGTGTAAATGAAGAAATCAAAACCATCATCACTTCCCTTTCTCCAATTTTTACATGGGGTTGGGAAATAGACACGTCTTTTTCCACCCATCTTGATCCATATTTGACTGGCAAAGTATTTTCTGTGTTGCAACCTTTCCATCTCTTGACTGGACATCCACATCATGTTTGCTGATGCAGTCATCACCATTATGAATGTGACTGGGCTCAAAGAGAACTCAAGAAAGCTATTCATATTTGCATCTTTGGGTTCTTGATCATAATCTACACTAATTCCAACAATGTTTTGTAGTCATTAAACTACTGCAAGACTGCCCAAAGTGTCTTCCGTGGACCCTTGTCATATGTTTTTGTCATGTTTAGGAATTGTACAAGTTTATAGATACTTATGGCATAAATGTATTGGATTTCTTTTGTTTTTGGATTCCCACACTATAGTGATAGTTCACAACCTGTTCGCGAGGCATACACCAATTGATGTAAAGTGACAGTGTACATGCATAACAATACAGCATACTGATGTGTCATGCAATTGTACAGCACATGACTGCACAAACTCCTTCTCAGATATATACATGTTTACCTTCTTTGTGGAACTCACAGAGTAAGCAAATACTTCTCATGGCACCTCAAGGCGTCTTGGCTGATTCTGGTAAAAACTAAGCGGAGGGATCCCTCTTAGTATACAAAGAAATAAAGATATTTTAATCTACCTGCACAGGAACTACCAGGATTAGCTACATAGTGGTTACTATCAGTCACATATAAAGGTGGATGGATGGATGGATGGATGGTGTGAATTGGGAGCAAGGTGATGAGGGCACTGCTATGATAATCTAATGCACCACCTTCCCAACCTCCAATCAGTAAAGAGAAGAGGTCTGACAAGAGCACCCTGAGATGTACTGTGTATATTTTAGATAAGTAGCCAGCTTTCTGATGACTGCATACCTGTCAGTCAAATGCTTGCAGTCTCTGTACAGATAAACTGGTGATGTTTATATCGAGCTCTTATCCATCCACAATGGGATACATTATGCAACTTATGAAAGGATATGTATTTTTCATCACATTTACAATATGAAATTCAGTGTTTCTATGTATTATAACTACCGACTGAGTCTATTTTTTTAAACAGATTAAGGGATCTAGGTCTAGGTCAATATTGGGTATCTGTGGCATATATTGTTTGGAGCATGATAGGCACATGTAGCACATGGCAAGACAATATTTGGCATATGGTGTTGGTACTTCTAGAACATGATGTTTATATCTTTTGCTTAGTTTATTTATTCCTTTAGCTTGTTTGTTTACAAGGTAGTATACTGATCACAATAGACCACTTGCAGACACAGTCCAGGTGAAAAAAATATCATAAAATAAACAACTAAATAAATAAATAAAACAGAACTACTTCACAAACTGAATAATCACAGAAGGTAGATAGTTGTACAGATAGTTGATATAGTATGTAAATATAAACAGAGAAGAAAAACAAATGAGAGTTAATTCTAGTAGTAAATATTAGAGGGAAGCAGAAGCAGCAAGTGAGAACAGAGGGTCAAAGTAGGAATGATACAGGTGAGGAGGGAGTTAAGTTATGTGTCCATTGGAAAAGCAGTTGCAGACAGATTTTTGATAGAGGTGCCTTTTGACTTGAGTTCTGATTGTAGGAAAATGGAGAATTCTTTTAGGTGAGGGGGTGAAGGATTGTCAGAGTTTGGGTGCAAGAATGGAGAAGGAATGTTCTGTACAGTGCAGAATGGTTTGGGGTGTCTGAAGTGAGGGTGTTAATTGGGAGAGATTGTGAAGGTTGGGGGTGTTTTTTATTACAGAGTTTGGCAGCAAGAGGTGGGAAGGCAAGTAGATGAAGTAGTTTGAAAAGAACAGACCCTAGGACTAGCTTAATTCTGCAGGTGACTGGTAGCCATTTTATTTTAGAGAGGGTGATGAAGTGGTGTTCCTGAGAGGGAGGAACTGGAAATGAATTGGCAGGTTTTGTTTTCAATGGACTACACAGTGAATGATTTTTTAGAGACTGTGGCTATGATAATTAACTCATATTTAAGTTGAGTAAGGTGGACTCTTTTGACTATTGCAGTTCTAGCTGGTCTGGAGGAAAAAGGGAGATATTTTCCAGGACCAGAATAGAAGAGAAATGATATATTTCCTTGTATTTTCAATGTGGTCAATGTGGCTTTGGAAGTTAATTGACTGGTATAGCCATAAACCTAAGAATTTAAAGGGTTTGGCTGTTTCTGTTGGGGAACCTTTGAGGTCTGCAATGTTGAGATTTTTAAGAGGTTTTTTCAGCTTTTGTGAGGTTCCAAATATCATACTTTTTTTCTGGAGGGGGTTAGTATAAGCTTGTGTTTGTTTATCCAAGAATGAAGGGAGTGGGGGTCAGACTGAATGTAGGTTTGAATAGTTGAATGTGAGGAAATGGATTGAAGAATAACCATGTCATCTGTATAAAGAGTGATAGGAAGGTTAAGGAGATCAGAGGGTAGTTTTTTAATAAAGATAGAGCACTCCTCTGGTAAGGGGTGCTGGAGGTGATATTAATATGCCAGCTTTGACTCTGAAATATCTATTTTTGAGAAATGTTGGAACCAGGTGACAGTATTGGGCCTAACCCTAATTGTTTGGAGAGAGTGAAGGAGCAGGAAATGGTCAAAAAGCTTTGGTAAGGTCAATGAAAAGAGGTCCTGAAAGGTTTCCTTTATTCCCCAAATAATATACCCCACATAACCTTTAGCTACCTGTTTACTAATAAACCCCACTATACAGGCATCATGGGAACTCAGGAGCAAAAATAGGTTGGATTGCAGAGCTAAGCTTGTAAAGACCGGAGTGGTCATTAACTTAGTATAAACTTTAGAACCTATCTATGTTAAGAAGGATCTCACCTGTAAGTTATCATAGTACTGTCTTTGTGCTCCAGCCAGTGATTAATCCATTCTTAAGTGTATCCCTTTGTTATCTGTATGATACTCTAAACCAATTTATCCTCAATAACCTCCCCGGGTATGAATAGTATGCCAAATTGGGAAGGCTCTTCATAAATTTTCTTTGCACTCATCATAACATTCTTATGCTTTTGTTTACATCTGCACACAAGTCTGAGTCATATTATAAATTTAAGCTTATTAAAGATAAGTACAGACTACATAATATGACATCTGTAGCCACCACTGAACTCTATAAAAGACCTACCATTCTTAGTGTTTTCCCCTCTTAATGACAATGTGTGATTTCTAAAGGTCAGTTTATTACTAATAACTATCCCAGATTATTCCAGATTACTAATGCCTTCTGCAGATTATAATGTCTGTTCATTCAAATACAGTTGAATTTATACTCTAAGACAAAAACCAGAATGTATTGAATGCATTAGCAAAACATATTATTGATTTTGCAACGCATACAATTAGTTTCAGGGTACTTCAACCCATGCAACTAAGTGCTAGGAAGAGTAATAATAATATTTTTTTAGAAAAGAATAGAATTAAAATGGATTTTGAGGATGCAGGCACAATATCATCCTGGACTTAATATTGCACTGTGCATAAAACCTGAGCTAGAAGCCAGGCACACTAAAAACACATTAAAAAGCATTGAGTTACTAGCACTTGATTATGTAACACATTAGCCTTGATTGTCTTAATTGCCTATGGATGTTTGCTCATTTACCTTAGTAATGTTATCCTATAAAAGGATGTCTCGGATGCATTGTTTTTAAGGATCTGATGAAGCATAGGTGGACCTATGCGAAAGCCTTGATCCGTTTTTTGTTTTTGCTGCAATAAATGTTTTAGTTTGAAGTGGGCTATGTCCTTTGTGCTTTTGGACTACTAGTGCTGTACTATTTTCTTATCTGTGTAGCTGTGGTTGTCTGTTTGGCTTATTCTACAGTGTTATATGGTTTTGCCTTTCATAAACCTTTGGACCATGTTGGTATTACTATTCCTTTTGTTTTTTATACTCTAAGATAAAAAAAAATTAGATTTGATGATCATTAATTGCTAGCTATATTTATATCAGACTTACTGTTAATATAGTTTAATTCTTGAGCTAAACATAACCATCAGATGAGTTGATTGCCTTCCATATCTTACAATCATCTGTATATTTTCATACCGGGACATTTTCAAACTTTGGAAAGATGCATGACAGAAAAATTAAACTTAACTGGTCTCATGACTGATTCCAATGAATACCCCACCCCCACTGGTATATTCATCCATGTTGATGACTGGCACTAAAGTATTACTCATTGTTTTGTGCAGTCTAACTGTAGATGGGTTTACATAGCAATCAGTCAAACTAGTAATGATACATTAGTGTGGTAGTTTGTTGAAAGCTTTTACTACTTCTAGATAAATTGCCACAACCAGTACTATACAGCCTACTACCTTGCTGACAGTATCAGGAAAAGTCAACCAGACTAGTTAAAGTTGACCTTCAAGGTAGAAATCAGTTTTGTAAAATATCTAAAAGAATCCCATATACTCTGTCTTACTTCATGATCTCTATGAAGAAGAATTATACACTTCTCCAGTATGACAGACTGATGAGATAATAGTTTTCTGGGAGATCTCTAAAGTTACTTAAGTATCATATTGGCCCTATGCCAGATGTGCAACCTTCCCTAAGAAGTAAGTTAAACATTTCTGTAAAGGGTAATTCAAGAATTTCAATCAGCCTGTAGATTAGATTTCTTGATACTTCATCAGGTATCACTCTGCAAGTTTCTGCTTGTTTTTGTATTCTCATGAGTCAAAACTGTATGAAACAAAAATGTATTACATGGCATTGAAAAAGGTCCTGACCAGTAGGTAACTAACCAGCTGTACAAAAAGTATTATAAAGGTAAAGTGGTCATTAACAATTTTTTTGCCATTTCTAGAGAGTTCTTTAAGATACTGCCATTATACTTTAAATGATCAATAGTACCATTAGTTTGTATGTTGCCATTTCCATACAGAAAAAAATACTTCTTTTTAACCTGTAATAAAGCTAATCTTTGTTTATACTCTGCTTTCGACTACAAAATTATAGCTGTATTTCCCACAGCTTATTCATTTTTTAATTCCAAGTAGAATTAACCTTTTTAAAAATCCTTTATATTTTCATTTTTTTATTAATGGAAAACTCCACCATCTCTTACAGTTGAACTCAGTCTTTAGGTTTCTTTTCTCCCTACAATATGATTCTAGCTTTGTGTAAGTACCAGAAACCTGCTTGTACTTTTTGAAACTTTTTTGCCTTACATTGGAGTCAAAGGAAGAGAAAGACCACCTACATTATTTTAAAGCTCAATGTCTCACATTTGCCTCCGTCTGCTTGACATATCATAAACACAGTTAAATCTGTAGTTTACCCTGTCAGGTACTGCTGTCAATCTTAGATGAGCAATTAATCCTGCTAATGTCAGGAACACAGCAGCTGATGTAAAATATGGCAGAAAGCTGTGTAACTGTTTTCCATTCTTTTTATTGCAGAGATGAAGAGAACGTAATACTCCCCTTTCATAGCTAAACAAAGAAATTACATCAGTCAGGGGTTTAAAGGCAACTGTCAGCTCTTCTGACAAATTTACATAAGCAGTAACACAGTATTGAAATGCTAAGCTTTAAATGTTGGTTATTTACAATAGTTTATATGTTAAGATAACTTAAATGAAGTACCAAAGATTTCAGTGACATTTAGAGAAAAGTTTCATAATACTTTTCCTGTAAATTACCAACACATTTAACACATTTATCATTTTCAAAGCTCAACTTGCTGTACTTGAAATGTATTCTGGAAAGAAGGAATGAAAGCAAGAAAACAAGATCACATTACTAAGGCAGGCCCCATCAGCCACCATTTTAAGGGCACTATATTAAAACTGTAAAAAACAAGCACTTGGAGTGATTTTGAGTAATTAATCCATATATATGGATCCTGTACTCTACACCGACACAACACAAACCCGACAGTCAAAGCGCCGACACCAAAACACCGAAACCACACAAAACCGACAGTCCACATTACCGAACACCATAACACTGACTCACAACACACACACAACACAAGCACACCAAAAACCTTACAAACCTACACTAAACCTTACATACACAACTATCTATGCACTAACCTTAACCCAAACCCTAACACTAAGGTCTGTCAATATCTCACACTTACCTTACAAGCACCCTAACCCTAAAGTCCATCACTATTGCACACTTACCTTACCCGCACCCTAACCCTGAAGTCCATCACTATTGCACACTTACCTTACCCGCACCCTAATCCTAAAGTTCATCACTAACGCACACTTACCTTACCCACACCCTTACTTCCATCACTATCACATACTTACACAGTCGCGCTTGTTTTGCATGTCAGTGTTTTCAGCGTCGGAATTTTGAACTGTTGATTATTTCCGTTGTCAGTCTTCCAGTGTCGGTGTTCTTGTCATTGGCATTTCGAACTGTTGGTGTTCTCTGGCAGACCTATATATATATATATATATATATATATATATATATATATATATATGTGTGTGTGTGTGTGTGTGTGTGTGTGTGTGTGTGTGTGTGTTTACATATACAGTCGCACAAACTTTCCATTTTGATTTTTTTTTTTTTTGAAAGGACATGAAATACACACACAGGCATATAGTCAAGTTCTCCATTATACACACACTCATGTTTTTTGCACACGAACTTTACACACAAACACATATGCACAAACATATATATATATATATATATATATATATATATATGTGTGTGTGTGTGTGTGTGTGTGTGTGTGTGTGTGTGCATACAATTCATTATTTATAATAAACAATATAGTAGAGTTAAGCATTTTTTTATGTATACATTCTAGTAAATATTGCTCAATGTTCTATTGGTCACTGTCACACATTGACTATATGTTGCACCTGCAATCTTGGTCATGTCTTTATGCCAATATTTTTTTTCGTTGTATTGTAAGTGAATTTAATACTTGTTTTTATCTTTGTCAATGTAGCTGAAGTCGTGTCTGAAAAAGATCCCAGGACCAGTTCATTTTCCTGGTTACCAAAGTATATATAAATATGAAATGGAAAAGAATGAGCATGAACATGACAGAAATAATTAAGGAACTAGTAAAGCACATTTTAATTCTTCATCATTCATGCGAGAGAAAAACAAAAACTTCCCACTGAAGCCATTGGGAAGTAGCAGACAGAGTTAATTTGGAGTCCTACTAATTGTCACTTGTAAATGTACAACAGGGATCATTTACTGCAGTAAGAGTTTTCACACCACAGCATGAGACTATGGGGAAGGTCTGTCAATTCTTTTAGAACTACAAAAAGAATCCCATTACAAAAGCCTGCTATTTACCTACTTTCTTTTGCTGGAAGTAGCTAACAGCTATTTATAGCATAGAACAAGCTCTGACAGACAAATTAATGAGATTCAGTCAGGGAAACATAGAAGTAGTTTTGTTACAGAAGGAATATTTAGATGACAGTGCTTCACAGTCCTGCCATTTTATCTCAATGGCATGAAAAAACAGTACCACTTCCTTATGTTTAGCATGAGTAATATAAAGAGTACTTGAAATGTATTTTGGAAAGAAGGAATGAAAGCAAGAAAACAAGATCACATTACTAAGGCAGGCCCCGTCAGCCACTATTTTAAGGGCACTATATTAAAACTGTAAAAAACAAGTACTTGGAGTGATTTTGAGTAATTAAAAATAACTCTGAAAACAAAGATACAATAAAAAAAATGTTTTTGAGTTCTAAAGTGGAGTTTTCTTTAATTAAAATTTGGTCTTTTGATTCTGCTAATTAACAATGTGGTCCTTTGGTCCTTCCAAATATGAAAAACAATATGTTTTATTCTGAACCATACTTTTATACATAATTACCTATCATAATGGTTAAATACAAATTTTATGAAAAGTGGCCCAAGATTTAAACTCTTGCCTTGGAAAATTGTATGGTATTTTAACCCTCCAAAGTTAACTGCATGTGTCAGAAGGTAGATGTACAATGTTGAAATTAATAACACAATTTGACTTTAACAGTAGAGTTTTGGATAGCACAATGGTTTAATACAAGTTTTATGTAAAGAGTTCTAAGATTGAAAACCTTCCCCAGGATGATTTTATAGTATTTTAATAAAAAAAGAATAGAAAACACAGAAGGTGCAAACACAATGGTGAAAGTAATATGGTCTGATGTTCTCAGTGGAGGTTGGGAATGCATTTCACTAAAACATTCCTATTAATGTTCAAAATATGATTGGCATATGGTAGAAAGTTAACATGTTATATAACTTTATTTATTGTTTCAATTTCCAAAAATGCAGACATTATACCTAGCTGAAGTTATATTTACCCAAATGAAACAGGAATAGGTAAAATCAACAAAAAAATCAAAAGTCTATGGTCAACATGTTGCTCCTTGTTTATATTATGTGAGCTGTCACAGATAGCTAACCTTATTTCAGGTATATGAATCAAGCTCTCAATAATTATAATTAATATTTCAGTATTAGTGTTGTGATAAATGAGTCCTCTTTTAAATTCTCTTTAAATGTAGGTGTATACAAAAGTGACAACTGCCACACGTCACCATAGACTGAAGTCACATAAAGTCTGAGAAATTGTCAAAATATACATCAAATTAATTTTAGGTCTTAATAATAATATCCAGCCTATAACTTTATGAAATGCTTCACACATTTGTGTAGGACACTGTTATAATGTTATTAGGTTTACAATCACATGCTCAACTCTTGGAAGGTCAAGTGAAGCTGTGCAAACCCCACATTCCAACTGTAGTAATGCCAAATACTGACATTATCAACTGTCTGAACATGCCCCCTCCTTTGGACCCATGTTAGTACTTGATCCTGGGTCTGTAGCTGTAGAGATTTTCGGCTTTCAAAATAATTTTCTGGCTTACTGGTATTTGGCTTACCAACTTTCAGGGAAAGGTTTTGGAGAATTTTCAACTTGGCCTTCTGAGTATAGAACATTCAATAGTAAACTTTTTATTATATTTACTAAATTAAGTGAGTTTAGACTCTCTTGATCTCACATAGCAGAAAAAAATTAGATCAGTAGATGACTTGGCTTTTGTAGCCATTTATCTCTTGGCATAGTTCTGATGTAAACCATCTCTTGCAAGCACATTTCTCTATATCTGTTTCTTTCCAAGAATATACAATGCTTTTTAAAGTAGTATTCATGCACATTATTATTGAAACATGTAATACATGTATACTTTGTACACAGTAAAGAATGTGGTATAACAAGTGGTGGAAGAGGGAGCTCTCTTTTGTTGAAACTACCTTACATTGTTGTCATTAATTGATTTACAATTGTCATTAATCTGGCTTTCTAAGACTAGTGTGCTTTGTGTGAAAAACTTTGGATTACTTTACTGTGGTTACTTTGTGACTGTGTGAAATGAATTTAAAATAAATTACTGTGAACCATTATTTTTAATCACAGTCAGGCATCTGAGGTGAACTCCATTACAAAATTACTGTTAACTGTTTGGGAGGAGTGAGGAATGTTTGCAGGTGAAAGTAATATAACTTATTCTGTTATCATCTGATCATTCTAAACTGTAATTAATATGGAATGCAGATCTGGTGCACATTTGTATGAGGTAATTTAGAATACTTTACTGCTGCCATTATATATTTATGTGACATGGATGTGAACTATATTGCTGTAGCCATTATTTATTCAGAATCCAACATCTGATAAATATTTAGTAAACAAAGTGGCTATAACTGCTGAATGGGAATAAGAGTCTGTCTGTGAATGAAAGATACTTGCCATCTTAGCATCTGCTCATTTTATAGAGATATTAATCTAGCTCTGCAGGACTATTACGCATTTGGCAACAGCTGGAATACTTTAATGGGGCTACTGTATGTCTGAATGAAACAAACTTGAAATACATTACAGCAGTGATTATTTTATGTGAGAACCAGGCATCTGATATATAATCAGTCAACAAAGTTATTATAATTATTGAGTGGCGGTGGGTTGTCTGTTAATGAAAGTAACTTTCCCTCTTTTAATTTTAAACAGTCATTATTGTGGCTTTATAAGAATACTTTGCTATGGCTACTGTGTGTTTCTGTCAAATAAATTTCAAATATGACCATTATAATTGTTCTAATATAGTCAGATATATGAGGTGTCCACAGTCAACAATGTGACTATAAAATCTGAGTATATGGACTATTTGTGTATGAAGGTGACTAAGCATGGTCTCATGATCAAGTTAAACAGTCAGCCTGACTGTACATGACTGGTATGAATTTATGTAAAACAAACTTCATTTTTATCACACTCTGATATGTGAAGTGTGCAAAAGCAATAAATGTGCTAGAATTAATAAGTGCAGACATTGCTAAATTATAATGATACTAGTTTGTATGGTCCTTTATTGCTGAGTGTACAAAACTGATATTTTGTTATTATGGGTTAGTAAAATTTTGTTTCATGTCTTGATATAATAGTGCACATTGTTTTTTTTAATTAAACAATAAATATAATTTAAAACAGTCTGGTGGATGAGTGTACATTAAAGACAGGAAAGTGTATATAAAAGAACACATGCATGTATTGTCCTTAAAAATGAATAATAAAAAATGTGTGAGGAGATCATTGTTTGAGAACCTCTCAGGACTCAAGGTACATTTAAAATGCCATTGCTTACCATCAATTCATCCCCAGATCAGTAGGTCCCCACCAGTCTTACTTCTCAGTAAAATTATATTAAAGTATAATTATCAGTACATAAAGCAAAGTAAGTTTATAACTATGAAGACTCAATGAAAGAATATCAAAACTATTTTGTCACTTGTATTGTCGAAATATACACATTCTTGTGTGTGTCTTACTTGTATCCTTAAAATTTATAGATCTGCATGCACACTTCCTGTATTACACTGTTACTGTTGCTAACTTATTTGGTTGTTTAACATTTATCCTGTTTAGTTCTTAGTGATAATTCTCCGATGCCTGGAATGGGGGTCTCTGACTGTGAAGAGAATGTTACTACTGGCCCTTTTGTTGATCCATTTCTATCATGACCAGCTACTTATACTATTCTCAGGCTGCCATGTACTGGACTATGCTTACTTTATCCTCTAAATATATTCTATTATGCCATTCTACAAAACACACCTTACCATATACCCCATCCTTGCACTTTTCTGAGCATTAGATGTGGACCCAATATGTGGTCATATGTAAGATTTCTTCCATGGAGGCTCTTTGGTTTTGTTTACATATAATTTTGAGGAGCTCTTCAGATGCCATTGTTTACACTTCATGAGGATAGCTAAAGTACTGCTTCCATTTGCAAACCATACATGGTGATCTGGTTGACCATGTTGCAATGCAGTTCTCTGCTGCTCCACAGAGTAAGATGAAATAAGCACAGATCAGTAGGGTGATGTAGCAAGAGCACTGTCTGCTAGTTACAGATGAGCACAATGTGTGGGTTAGCAGCATACCCCACTTCACTGTTACACCTCTGATTGCACCTTGACCACTGGATCCAATAAGCTCACCACATGTGTAGCAAATGTTTATGAATTCTGCCTAGAGTTTATAAAAATATATATCTTTGATAAGAATCAATTAGCTCATTATAGCTAATATAAATTTTATTAGAATGTAAATTAGTAATGGCTTCCAAATTTAATGTTTATGTTAAACCAAGATAAAATCTTCATATTTCTATTTACTTATAATTGTACTAGATTTAGTAATGGAATAATAGGGTACTTGTTTTAGTTGTATTAAACTTTAAAATTGATAGTTCTAAAATGGTCCAATAATCTATAACTAAAACAATCACTAATGTTTTATACTGTCAATAAAATGCCATCAGCAAAAAGCATATTTTTATTCATAAGCAGCACTGTTTATATACATCTTTAATTAACTCATTATTTCTTACAACAATTGCCAATAGTTATATTGCTAAAGCAAAAAGCAGCAAGGATAATTGATGTCCTCTTTTATACACGTAATAATTTTAATTTGTTAGAATAAGAGAGAACCAGTCTTCTCATATGCATTAATATAAATATACTTCATAGGGTCAATAAACACTACTGAAAAATTAAATGTAACATTTTAAATAGCTAAGATAATTCTGTAGAATTGCAAGGTTTATGTTTGAGTAAGCAAATTATTTCTAAATGTCAGGATCAGGATCAGTTATGGCATAATTCTTTTAATATTATCCTAAGTGTCCTGGGGTGCTACATGAACAGTCATCTTTGGGCAATGAGTAGCATTGCTCATTAAATATGCAAGATGCTAAGCAACCCTTCATCTTAAGCAGCACTTGATCATGGCCAGAACACTTGTCAGCAGTCATTATGTGTTTATATGTAATACATGCTTTATAAAAAGATCACTTGCTTTACCAACGGCAAATTATTAGTGCATGTGTAATTTTATTTTGAGTTTCTGAACTTAGAACAGAAATTTGTAGTAGCCTTTGGTGCTTCATTCCAAGCTTCATACAAATAAGCAGTCAAAACATATAGACAGTTCTGATTCTGTGACATTTCAGAACAGATGTGTGTCATGATAACATTTTCTGTGTCATCATTTACACATGTCATATCACTGCAGTAATTTATTCATTATATGGATAGTACAGGGGTATACTTATGCTGGCCTCATGTTTTCTGGCTGTCCACAAGTTTAAGTCATTTTGATATGTACCTTATGGAGTTTTTTTTTTCTGTCACATCGAGTACTGAAGTTACTACATGATAACATATATATATATACATGCAGTGGTGGCTGGTGACTTCAAATCAAAGGGGGGCTGCAGGAGACAGCTGAATGGGTGGGGCAAGGGGAAGGGGTGTGGCCAACTAGAATGGTGAGGAGCTATGCTCAAAACCACAAAAACTAATTTAATTAAATACGCTGCCCTGGGTGCCAAACCATCATTATGAGAGTCCAATTAAGACAAAAATAAGTGTAGAAGAATACAAATATTTCAATGCATTAGCTGCATGACAGCTTACTTAATATCCTGATGGAAACAAAAGGTTGTGAGGCATGAACAAATAAATTACTTTTTAAATACATTACTGGAATGCCAGTCAAAATCAAGTATAAGAAAAACAAGCAGCACTCAACTCAAACCACTTCTCCTTGCACTGCAGTTCTAATTATAGTTTATATTCAGCTTTATTAAAGTACCAAGTAACATGCTGAAAGTAGAAATCTCTGTGATGCCC
Organism: Protopterus annectens; assembly: GCF_019279795.1. NCBI lineage: Eukaryota > Metazoa > Chordata > Ceratodontiformes > Protopteridae > Protopterus > Protopterus annectens. Next base: position 1,761,152,751 of record NC_056739.1, read on the forward strand.
CCACTTGTAAAAATGTTTCTTATCCAAAAAAGACCTGCTGCCTGACAACTATCTATTTGTTTCACGTGGAAAACATGATCAAAGTAAAAAATGGAAAGCAAACAAAAAACAAGCTCAAGATACATTGCTTAAAGGATTACTGTACAGGTTATGGACCACACATGATTGGCATTCTGTTTAGTTTACTGGTAAAGCCTGTAGAGATGACTGGAAGGCTTATACATTATCTAGTTAAGTATTCTCTGCTTGGCAACAACAGAAAGGCTTTCAATGTTGGCAATTATTTAACAGTATGCTTATTAAAGCTTACTTGCATCTTATGATCTCAGACAAGCTTACCTTATGGTCATTAAAGCATTGCTACTTAAACACAGAGCAACAGGCACTTTGAGTAATAAGCATAAATCAACAGTACAAAAATATAACAGAAACCAGACCATTCTGCAAAATCAAGGACAGATGAAAAGCCACTGTAGTACTTGTGTCTACCTTGGATGGGGGGGGGGCACTGCACATTTACACTGCATAACTACTCCTTGCCTTGCTTGGACACATCCAGAGTCACTACATGGGGGAGTGGGGTACAACAAGTATGTCACAATTTGAAATGTCTCTGGCTGACTGTGATGGCCCTGACACATTTGTCATACCTCTCAAACTCAGAGCAAGAAATCTGGACAAAGCCATACACAGAAGTGGGACAAAGGCCCAAAAATAAGGACAATTTTTAAATATTGCTCTAATAAACTTAGAAAGATAATGGAATAGATCTCTTGCAATAGTATAAATTTTCTGAAGGGTATAAAATCTGAAACTCAAATGTTTCTCATTATTTTCTAACTTCAGTCTTTAATGATTTGTCACTAATTTGCCAAAACACACAATTTTATGAAAAATGGACCAAAAATGTGATGCAAAAATATGAAATAGCCACACAATACAGCTGGGAACCTGTCAAAGAAGGGACACTTTAATATTAGTACTTCTAACTTGAGCAGCTGACAAAATAAAAGAATCTACATACATTTCAAGTAATCTATAACTTTGATTATTATAATTATTTCTTAATTGTAAACCCTCCATGTTTTCTTCCAAAATTGCTATTTTGCGGAGGGATTATTAGGGGGAAGAGCAACATTTTGAGCCAAAATCGGGGACAGTTGAGAGGTTGGCTATACCTAATTCTATTAAGCAATTTGCATGTACCTCTCAACCTGTTAATACAGTAAATCTGAACAAGGCCAAATATATTGGGGGAACATATAAACAGTACTAAAAATTGCTATTGTATAAATTGAGACAGTTGATAGAATAACAGTTCTTACTTTAGCATACATTTTTCTGAAGGTTATGAAGTCTGAAACTCAGTGTATTATTTAGTGACTTCATTCCTAAATGATTTGCCAGAAAACTACAAATTGTATGAAGAACAAACCAAAAATAAGAAGCAAGAATCTATTCATTCTTTGAAAATCTGGACAGTTGGGAGGTATAGCTCAGCTGGGCCTGTCTCAGTTTGCTGCCCTTCCCCCCTGACAAAATCATGGTTGAATGGAGCCTCTGCAGCCATTCCAATGATCCATTACTTGGCTATTTCACTCCATTTACCATAAACACTAATGAGCATACTGCTTTACTTCTATGATGAGTTGGACTTCATTTGAAAGTTTTATTTTGTAATTTACAGCACAAACGCTAAGAAATATGCTAAACAAAGCAATGCAGTCTCACAATGGAAAACAGACTTAGCATTAAAACTTCTCTGCCCTTGAAACTCACATTCATTGAAACAGCATTGAAACCCACATTCAAAGAAAATACATTTTGCCAGTGGCAGATAAAGATTAATTTTGGGCTGTTTTCAAATCATAGGCCCCTTGCATATGAAACATACATGTGCTCTTTGATACACCTTTCTCATTGTACTAAATTTATATTCCTTGTACAATACAGTACAGTTGTTAGAGGGCATTTTAAATTTGTTTTGAACATTTTTCCAGTAAGCAATGAAGCAAAACACATGCACCTATAATGACAAAACTGCCCAGTTCAGAACATTTCCATCATAAAAGTCTACTCAGACTTCCACAGTCCACCATTATTAGTAAATATGCACAATTCTACAGTCCACCATTATCAGTAAATATGCACAATTCTACAGTCCATTATCAGTAAATATGCACAATTCTGCAGTCCATTACCAGTAAATATGCGCAATCTCTGAAGAAGTAAAAGTCATCTAAATAATTCCACATTAAAGAAATCTGTAACTAATGAAGAGGTTGCTGCTAGCAAACACCTTTATATTTCATGGATTCTTCGAAAAGTAAAGTGTCTGTTGCCCCTCAGGAATAAATTGCCTATATTACATTAAAAAATGATAAGCTAGTAATATTGCAAGAGGAAATGGATGGCAAACTGATAACAGACTCATAGTTAGTATCTTCACCAAGGAGAACATTCTCAGTACAGCAGCATCCACCCCTTGTGGGAGTAGAACCCACAGCCTTCTGCATCAAAAGCAAGTACACAACCTGTTGTGCTATTAACAAGGAAAACCAACTTCACTTAAGCAACACTAAATGTCTGTTCCCCTGCAGCTCTCAGCTCCTTGTAAAATCTATTCAATACTCAACTGCATCTCAACTTCGCAGCACAGGAAAACTGGAAAAAGACAAAATTTATTGGGGGGGGGTCAAAAGCCCAAAAACCAGGGACACATTAAACATTGCTTGTATAATCTTGGAAAGTTGCTAGAATAAAATGCTGTGTTACCACCATACATTTTACTGCCAAGGTCCTTGTGCAAAACAGTCAGAGCAACATACCACTACACCAAATCAGCTGCTTTGTGAAAGAGAAATGCTGCATTACCATAATACATTTTACTGCCAAGGTCCCTGTGCAAAACAGTCAGAGCAACATACCACTATGCCAAATCAGCTGCTTTGTAAAAGAGAGGAAGACTGAAACTTAAATGGCTATCATTTAGTAAATTCAGTTCTCACCATAGCTGTCAACCTCTTAGTACAAAACACCTGGACAAACTCAGTAATGAGGGAATACAGCCCTCAAACATATTCAGTGAATTCAGTTCTTGCCATAGCTGTCAACCTTAGCACAAAAAACCTGGACAAAGCCAATAATGGGGGAATACAGTCCCAAAAATAGGGACAAATTTCAAATATTCATGTTATAAACTTAGAAAATTGCTAGAATAAAAGGTTGTAGGTTGTGTTACTTTGTATTTTCTGAAGAACATGAAGTCTGAAATTCAAATGCCTGTCAATTTTACTTCTGACAGAACAAAAACAATTTTCAGCAGAGGCCCAGGGAGAAATACTGCACACACATCTTTGTAAAATGGCAGGGCACCAGAGCAAATCCACACAAACACAGGGAGGAGATGCAGACTCCACACAGAAGGCACCCCAGCCAAGAATCAAACCAGAAAAACCTATAGCTGTGAGGCAACAATACTACCACTGCACCATCAAATATGTAAGAAATTAAAACATTCAGTAACCTGAAGTCTGAAATTCAAATGCCTGTCAATTTTATTTAACATTTGTTAATCAGGACAGTCTGACTTGGAACAAAAAAACAATTTTCAGCAGAGGCCCAGGAAGAAATAATGCAGACATGTCTTTGTAACATGGGAGGACACAAAAGCAAACCCACACAAACACAGGGAGAAGATACAGACCCCACAAAGAAGGCACCCCAGCCAAGAATCAAACCTGAGAACCTGCAGCTGTGAGACAACAATGCTACCACTGCACCATCAAATATCAAGCATTGCAACATTTACAAACCACAGATATTATGAGGAACAGATCAGATCAAATATGAGGCAAAAATCTGCAATTTTTTTACAAATGGTGGTGGGTAGGGAATTCAGGTCTTTAACACCTGCATACAAGGTACAGGGTTCAAGCCTGAGGTATTCCCTAACACACACACACACCTGTAGTAGCAAACCACAAAAACTAAATATACTGCCCTGGGTGCCAAACTGTCATTATGAGAGTCCAATCAAGACAAAATTAAGTGTAGAAGAATAAAAATATTTCAATGCATTGGCTGCATGACAGCTTAATATCTAGATGGAAACAAAAAAGGTTGTGAGGCATGAAAAAATAAATTACTGTTTTTTTAAATACATTAATGGAATGCCAGTCAAAATCAAGTATAAGAAAAACAAGCAGCACTCAACTCAAACCACTTCTTACACTGCAGTTCTAATTATAATTTATATTCAGCTTTATTAAAGTACCAAGTAACATGCTGAAAGTAGAAATCTCTGATGCCCCCACTTGTAAAAATGTTCCTTATCTAAAAAAAGACCTGCTGCCTGACATCTACTTGTTTCATGGTGAAAACATGATCAAAGTAAAAAATGAAAAGCAGACAAGAAATAAGCTCAAGATACATTGCTTAAAAGGATTACTGTACAGGTTATGGACCGCACGATTGGCATTCTGTTTACGGGTAAAGCCTGCAGAGATGACTGGAAGTCTCCAAGTGTAATGAGACTTAAAATAATGTAATCCTGTCCTTTATTACAAATACTGGCATATGCATTTCAATACCCAAGGCTAATACATTATCTAGTTAAGTATTCTCTACATGGCAACAGAAAAGCTTTCAATGTTGGCAATTCTTTAACAGTATGCTTATTAAAGCTTACTTGCATCTTGCAATCTCAGCCAAGCTTACCTGATTGTCATTAAAGTATTGCTACTTAAACACAGAGCAACAGGCACTTTTCTAGTATTGGTAGAGATATTGGACTTTCAGATAAACAGGAGGTTCAGGACAGAAGTGGTCCCCATGGTTTGGAAGCTGTACTTATACATGTTCCAATTTCAGACGTGGGAAAAATATTATATAGCCATGTAAAAGTATATAAAATGCCATGTAAAAGGATGTAAGAATGCCATGTAAAAGGATGTAAGAATGCAATGTATAATCCTGAGGAGAGTTTGAACTGTCTTAGAAATCCAAGCCCACCTATATAGTAGAAAATTCAAAGTTCGGGATCATAATCCCTTAAAATTGTCCCACAAGGTCAATGAGCAAAATGGTAAGCTGCTCAGGCGGATCCTGGAATTAAAGGCCAACAAAGTGACAATTGAGCATAGCAGTGAAACAAGAAATGCAAACAGAAATGGTCTTTCATGGTAAAGGATTAGGTAGCATAAGTGAAAAGATGCACCTTCAACCCAAACTATGTTTCTTGGGTGTATCCCAAGAAAACAAACTTAAGATATTATCAAAAAATGCACACACACGCACACACACACACACACACACACACACACACACACACACACACACACACACACACACACACACACACACACACACACACACACACACACCCCAAATCCCACTTACCTGTAGTAGCTCTTGTCCTTCTCCATAAATAAGTGAAACCACCATAAATAAATCCAAACCCCGATCCCTATATAAATCAAATGCATACATCCAAACCACGCCCGTGCAACTCCAGACCTGCGAGATCCCCCGAGTGAAACCAATAAATCCAAATCCCGAGGAAAAAGACCCGCGAGATCTTCCCGACGAGACTGCAGCACATTCCAAACTGCTGACCTTGCAGTCCGACCCCGACTCGTTCTCCCAGCGAGTTCCAGGACAGTCTATGCAGTTTAAAACTGCATAGACTTCTGGGAGCTCCGTTCCTCATGTTTCCCAATCAGGACTGCTGCTGAGACAATCTGAGCATGCTCCAGACTCTCAGCAGCAGTCCGGACTAGTGCGCATGCGCAAAGTCCGCAAATTTTTTAACTTTTTTTTTCTTTTCTTTTTTTTCTTTTTCTTTTTATTTCTTTTATTTTACAGTTGAGGGGGCTGCAGTCCGGCAGTCCAATAGCACGGGCCGCCCCTGTGTACATGCCAGGCTTTATATCCTTGAGAAAATGCATGCTAATGTTAAATATTTAATTCCAGCACCTTTTAAGTTTATAGGAGCAATGATTTTAACCTATACCTAGTGTTTTAGAATGTATCCCCCATTAATTCTTACTTTGACCAGATGTCTGGTACTTACAGCTAGGAAGGTATGAGTAGGATTGTGCTAATTGTGGACCACATAAAGGACCAAGCAGGATACTGTTGGTAGAATAACATCCATCTATTAATTCATCCATCCATCCATCCATCCATCCATCCATCCATCCATCAGTCCATCCACAACATCTTTTTTCCCATTTTCCACATATGTATCTACTATTTGGGGGATAACCTCTTGGCTAGGCTTGCAAGGGGCCCCATGGCCATTAGCTTGGTAACCTTTCTGTGATCATATGATCCTATTTAATAGGGCAAAATGTTATGAAACATGAAAATTGATGCTGGATTCAGACACCTGCCAATATGCATCAACAGACTATAGCCATGAGCTTTTGCTAATCATACAATAGGTTCATAGGTAGGTACTAGGCTAGGGCCTATACAAGCCTAGCCAAAAAGGTACCCTGGCTTTCGCCACCCAAGAAAATTATTTTCCTGTGCCCCTATTAAACAAAACCACAAAAGTGATCCCCGGGGTGAATTTCCTATTACCCATCCAATCATCAAGATTTTTCTTGAAGAGTGCTAATGAGGAGCTCTGTTTGACATAGATAGGTAGTCTGTTCCAGAGTATGGGAAGTCTCTGGGGCAGGAATCTATCCCTCCAGAATGTTCTGTTTATTGTGGTGACAAGGTTTAGGTCCCTAGAGCGAGTAGCGCGGAGGGATTGGGATTTCTTTAAGTGGAGCATGTCCAACAGCTCTGGGTTTGACATAGCTTTGTATGTTAGGCAGAGATCGCCACTGAGTAGGTGATATGTGACGGAGTAAAGCTGGAGTTTTTTGAGTCGGTCTATGTAGGACATCTGTTTGAGGCCAGTAATCCTCTTTGTGAGGTATTTCTGCGGCCTTTCCAGTTGTTGTAGATGTCTTGTGAGGTACATACCAAAATGGCCATTGTACTCTATAATGGGTCTAATGAGTGATGAGTAGAGGGGAACAATGACCTCTTTTTTTCTGGATGAGAAACCTTTTGTGATGAGGTGTGTCATGTACAAGGATTTCCTGACCACTGTCGCAATGTGATTATCAAAGGAGAGACTACTTTCCACCTGTGTCCCAAGGAGTCTTATCACACTTTCGGTGTTAAGTAGACTACCACCTATGTGGTAGTTCATGGGTACAGAGTTTCTACCAAAGGGGATGACAATGCACTTTTTGGCATTGAGCTTGAGACCATGGCTTTGACACCAGGCATCTGTCTCAGTGAGGCCCTTTTGTAGGATGTCCACATCATTAGGAGTTTCGATTATGGCTCCTAGTTTGCAGTCATCTGCGAATTTAGTTAGCCAAAGACCTTCTGTGTTAGCCTGTACTTCAGAGAAGTAGATACCAAACAGGAGAGGACCCAGGACTGAATCTTGTGGTACTCACTTGTCACTGGTCTAAAGTCTGATTTGGAGTCTGCTACTTTCACAGTGTGGGTTTTGTCAGTAAGCCAGTTGGCAACCCATCTTGTGACATAGGGATTTATGCCTAGTTTAGTGAATTTATTTATAATTCCAGAGTGGGGGACGGTGTTGAACACATTGGCGAGATTTAGATAGGCTGTGTGAACCACCTTACCCTCATCTATGGCTTTGGTGACTGCTTCAAAGAAGTCTATCAGGTTTAGGAGACATGATCTGCCTTTTATAAACCCGAAGTGTGTGGAGTCTAGAGTTTGGAGATCTCCAATGTCTTTGTTTATGAGTTCCATGATGATACATTCCATAGCCTTGCAGACCAGGCTCGTCAGGCTAATGGTGTGGTAGTTCCCGGGGTCTGTTATGGCCCTCCCTTTGTGGAGTGAGATAACCATTGCGGTGTGCCATTCAATGGGCACAAAGCCTGAGGTGAGGCTATGATTGAACATGGTACTTAGGTGGGGTGCCAGTTCATTCTGTAGTTCGTGAAGAAGGCAGCCCGGGATGTTGTCAGGTCCCATGGATGCTGTGTTCTTGGCTTTGGAGAGTGAGGCTTTCACCTGTGCAGCCGTGATTACAGAAACCTTGCATTCTTCCAGTATAAAGATGGGCCCTTTAGGGGGTGAGAGGGTGGTAAAGTTATCACTGAACCTATCTGCCAGGATGTTGGCAATATCAGTTGGTTCTGTATATTTAGTGTCATTGTGCTGTAACTCAGAGTAGATCTGAGTGTTGCCATTGAGATTCTTGACATAGCTATAGAATGCTTTGTGGTTGCCTTTAGAATCAGTGGCGATTTTGTTTTCATAAGTAGCTTTGGAGGATTTTATGAGGGATCTCAGATTTTTAATGAGGCTGACCAGGGAGTTCCTCCAATCATTGGATTTTACTCTTTTTTGCAACAGTTTCTTTCTTCTGTTGTAGAGTTTGTTTATGGCAGAAGACCACAAGATTGGCTTCCTTTTTTTGGAGGATAGCATCTTGGTTCTATTAGGGATAGCATGATCCATGCACTCGTGTAAGTGCTTATAAAGTGCATTTGTGTAGGATTCAGCAGTTGTACCTCTATTGTCCATCTGCATGAGTGTTGTGAAGTCTGCCACTTCTGTCTTAAGAAGCGTGAAGTTGGTTTTGGAGAATTTTTTTACGGTTATTTTCCTAATGGGGGCTGGGAGTGGGATGTGGATGTCTAGGGTGATTAGCTTGTGATCAGATCTGACCAACGAAGAGCTGACCTCTGGTGTGGAACACTGGTCGCCCATGTTGGTGATGACCAGGTCTAGGATATTGCTGCCCCTGGGTGGGGTAGGGTAAGTTGATCCAAGGCATTAGAATTGATGAACTCCAGAAAACGTTGAGCAAAAGAGTTGGTACTGGGTTATACCTTAATATTTTCCAGTGTATCAAGAAAAGAGTAGTGAGAATACTGGGGCATGGTGGAGGGTCTGTAGTAAGCTACAATCTGAATTGTGGTTTTGCCTAGAGTTAGTTGAACATGGATAATCTCGGATGCATTATGCTGAGCAACTAGCTTGGAGGTGTGGATAGCCTTAATGAATATGGACACTCCTCCACCTTTAGTGTTTTGGTCTGGGTTTGGTGGCCGAAAGGTGTGGTATGAATTATAGCCTGGCAATGCAGCGGTGCTCTCTGGAGCTTTGAACCAGGTCTCTGTCACTGCTCAGATATCAACGTTCTCCATTTTAAGGAGTGCCTCAAGTGAGTGCATTTTGAGGTTTAGACTTCTAGCATTGAGTAGCATTACCCTCAGATTTTGCTTGCTTGTACATGCTACGGCGGTGAATTTGTCATTTGAACCTTGCCTTAAAAAGGCACTACAAGGGTGGCAAGAACCTTTGCCAGTATCTGGAATCCCAAGGGCAACAGGTGCAGGCCATCTCTGTCAAAGCAGCATGGTCTGTCGATCATGTCATCCCAGGCAGACAGATACTGGATTCCCTTAGAACAACACCAGAAGCTTAGCCAATTGTTGAAGTGAATCATTTTGTCCTTGTACTGTGGTATCATTCTGGGTGATGGCAGGATGCTACTCAGGGCTAGAGTCATACCTGCCTGGGCTACAAGATCGGAGAGCTCCTCCATGTCTCTTTTCATGTAGTCCAGGGAGGTACGTCTCAGGTCATTCACACCAACATGGACAATGACAGAGTCATATTTGTACTTGTTGTGAAGTGACCTGAGTGCATGCGTTATGTGGCGGATCCTGGCACCTGACAAGCAGCTGACAGTATCTTTCTCCTTGTTTAGCCTGGTGAGTGGAACATCAGTGTGCCTGACTATAGAGTCACCTATGACTAGAGTGTTGGGTACGTTATGCCTTATGGGCTGTAGTTGAGTGGCACACTGAGTATGTGGGCTATGTGCCATTTGGGTTGTGTTTGGGGTTGAATGTTGCTTGCATTTATGCTTTGGAGGTCTCGGTTGTTTGGGCAGATTTTTACTGAGAGCCTCCGCAAATGTAGGTGTGTGTTTTGTGCTTCTGTGGGTGTGTTTTGGTGGTGTAGGTTTTGAGAGACTATGTGATGAGTGTGGTGCGGTACAAGTGTTTACCTTCTCCTCTTGACTGTCTAGTCCAGTCTTTGGTGAAGAGAGCTTTGCTTCCAGTTTGCTAATCATACCATACAGAAATGCAAAAGGTAAGTTTTAAAATACACACATTTGATAGGACATGGAAAACAATATGAAGCAACGGAGTATTTGTACAGCATACTTCTTAAAAGTATTGGCTTTTGCAGCATCCCAAATGGTGTACATTCAACCCTGCAGCCTGTTCAACATGTGATTCTGTCTTCCCATAATGCTACCAGTCTTTTTGTCTATAGTGCAGCAAAGCTAAGTACAGTACTGCAAAGGGCAACATACTGAATTTTTGCTATAAGCCGCAAACTATCATATACCGTCAGTTACCATTGGTGCTTGATGCCATGCATCATGCAAATGCTGAGGGCAAAGACTGATGAGACAGATGGGGGTGAGGAGAGAGAAAGAAATTGAGAAAGGGAAATGGAGAGAGAGAGAGAGTGAGAGAGAGAGTTATGTGTATAGGCCTATTCTGCCCAATTTTGTGGTGTGTTACTGTATTCTCTATCACCATAATAATTCTGTCATGTGGTGTAGCCTAAAGGTTTTCAAATAGGGAGCAAGCAGGTATAGGATGGTTGAAGAATTATTAAGACATAACCAGGAAACTGGTGGGTTAATAGAAACTGTAACATTTGATGGGACAGTGATACAATATTGAAGCAAGAGAGAATGTAGAACTCAGGCTTCATCAAGGTAATGACAATTTAAATATCCAGTAAGGAGTACATTATATTCTTGTAATGCTATTAAATATCCAATAAAGAGTATATTACATCCTCATAATGCTATTAAAAATCCAGTAAGGAGTACATTACATCCTTGTAATGCTATCAGTCTTACTTTCTATAGAGCAGTGAGGCTAAGCACAGCAGCAGAACTGTAACCATATTAGTGAAGCCAAAGGTAAAATCTACAGTTTTTGCCATTGGATGTGAAATGCCATTTACCACTGCTGGGAAATGCCAAGTGTTGCACAAATGGTGAGAAACAAAACTGATTTGTTTCTTTTATGGGCCATTGCTGACCATGTACATTGTGTATGAATCTATTTTTTTCAGCAGATTAAATATTTAAAAAAGTTGATCAGAAAGTGGTAAAAATGGGAGGCAAGCATAGGACAGGGCACTAGGGGGGAGAATAAAGAAATGTGCAGAATGGTTGTGGGAGAGCACCATAGCTATTCACTTCTTCATACAATAACAGTGTACTTTTACAAGTAATCTGGGAAATTTGCATAATACCCACATAAATGTGTGTGACAGCAACCTAATAATGTTATATGTTCAATTGGACCCAACCAAGTATGTCAGACACACACATAGGTGAAGGGGACATATGCCCATTTTATTTTTTTTCATTTGAGAGTGAGGAATGTTGGGGAAGGTGCTTAGGAATATGAGGTGTAGGGCAGGTTAAGTAGCAGGTGCAGACACACAAGATATACAAGACAGATGAATTCAAAAGTTTGGGGGACACCATGACTAGGGATAAGTAGGGTACATCAAAGGTGCATCCACATCCAGCATGCATACTGTGAGAATCTTGTCCTCACCCTCAAAACTGTCATCACTGTTTCTTGTTGCAGACAGCTGTGGCAGACTGAGCATCAACTTGGCTATTCGATCAAGGACTTTCTTAGTTCTGCCAATGCAGGCACTGAAGCTCCTCACATTACTGTCCTCTACCAGCCATGTTAACTCTTGATGGGTAATGTATTCGCCACCTCCACTAATACTAATCATGGCAGGTACCACTGCACCAGCCTACAAGGCAGAGCTACCTGATGCAGTTGGAGCAGGTGATGATGGAGTTCTGGAGGCAATGCTGACAGGTTGGAACCAGATGTGCTGGGTGTCTGTGCTGCCTGTAGTTGTGCCACCACAGCCACCTGTGGAGGTATGCAGTCCAATCCCAATGGCCAGTCTAGCTCCCCATTCTGATGGTTATTTGTGCTGCAGCAGGAATAATGTTGTAAATTAAAAATAAAAAAAATGAGAGAGAAACAGAGTGGGGGAAAGAAAACAGAAAATATCATCAATACAATGTAATTTTAATATTTCACATTCAATCCAAATTGGTACACAAATATGTTAACCTATGGCACATCCAGATATGAATGTGAAGTTCATACATGTGTCTTAAAAGACATGTCATCTTCACTGTTATTACAGACATTATGCAAACGTGTTTATGACTATTGCATATATAATATATACATTCCAATTAAAGAAATGTCCATTTACAAATATTGCAATTTTATAGTTGCTTACTGATTGCAGAATATTGGTTTTGTATTATGTAATACAATCTAATTGTACTGCTTGAATGTGAACCCACTCACAGCCACTTTGATATACATGTTGCCTAGTGGAATTCTCAAAGATATTCATGTCTGTTGGACTACTCAGCTGGTTTGTCTATGTGTGTGTGTGTGTGTGTGTGTGTGTGTGTGTGTGTGTGTGTGTGTGTGTGTGTGTGTGTGTGTGTGTGTAGCTCAGATGGACTGAGGTCCTCTGAACTAATAAAGTGAATGACAATTCTGATGTATTATGACATGGCTAGCATTCATACCTGACCCATACTTACTCCTTACCTCTCTGAGGCATTGTCATTTCTGTTGATGTGCCTCCAGATTCCTTTCTATATCTTCAGAAGCTGTATAGAACAGACAACACAAAAAATAATTAATGACAATCTTTATGTGTTGGCAAGCCGTGGTATTATACTGGCTGGTGATGGCCCACTATACTTAAATAACTCAGCAGTGTTGCTGGTTCTGAAGTCTTCTTCCTGTGAGTAAAGGAGGTCCTGCTTATACCTTTCCATGTCACTGTAACTGTGATGACATTGTTTACCAGTGCATGGAATGCCACTTCCACTAGTGACAGCCTTGGCCAAGTTATACCAATCTTCAGCCTTGTACTGAGATCCATTGTAGTCCTGCTACAAAAGCCTGCAGCTATAATACTTTACAAGGAGCCCAACAAAGATCCTAGACTCCTCCTAACACCACCTTTGTGCTCTAAATACAACCTTATCACCTACCATGACTTTTCAAGGACACAAGAAAAATATGTCAGAGAATTGCTGCTCAATTTATGTCCCACATTCAGCAGCTTTTGCACAGTGATGGACAACCTTGACAACTGTATTTGCATGACAGAAAGCACACACATGGCCTGTGGTCAAATTTGGGTATGGTTTCTTCAAAGTACACTTCAAATGTGAAATATGTCAGTGAGACTTGACCATCTGTGAAGGTCAGTGCATATACACATGTTCTACAGTGATTTCATCAAATTCTTTTCACTGCTGAGCTCTTTGTTACATTTGAAATTATATATTGACATCTCTGGCCATGATCTCTGCTATGGTGGATGCTAATTATTAATAGACTCTTGCGACAAACAAATATGATATGACATTGTCAATAATCTTAGTGTCATTCAGTGTTATTATTATATAAATCTATATTAAGTAGGACATAACTGCTTGTTGGAACATATACATTTTGCAAACAGTGACTGATAATACATAGGAATCACACCCATGACAAAACAGTAAGATGGACTGCTGTATTCTATATGTGAACTGTGAATACCACAGGTGAACACACTCTTTGTAAAGTACATTGAACATTTTCAGTGTGTGAGCTGAGGAATGACAATTTGACTATGCCTGTAAATAGACTTAATTCTAATAAGACTTTATGTGTGCTTTAAGTTGTTACTCTATTGGACTTATATTTTGAGGTATATATATTTATTCCTGTTAAACTTTTTTTTGCATTGATTTGAATAATCTATGAAACACATATTGAGGAAGGGGCCATACATAATTCATATTACATACTGTTCTACACAACATACATCTTTACCATTTATAGAGTAATGACAAATCCCATTCTACTGCAGTCATATTCAGACATAAGTTGAAATGTGTGTTGTTCATCAGTTCTACTTTATGTTCAAATATTCATAAAAAAATAGCCACTGACAAGACCTTATTGTGATACCTTAATTTAAAGGATTTGTAATCTGGAGTCATAGCTTGTATTTGTTGTGTTGTTGCTCAGAACTTACTATATTAACATATTGAGCTACTGAGAAAGTGACACGTTAGATGTAATTGGCATTCAGTACTGTCCAGAGTGCAGACTGAAGTGTACCAGTGCCAGTTTGATTTGCACTACTGATACCTAAGTCTTTGCACTTTGAGTTTTTACCTTGAGAATTTAAGCATTGTTCACTGATAGTTACTGCTGAGAGTCTCTGCCAAGTGCCATGTGAAGTATGAAGCCAAAAAAATCATAAAGCAGCATGCTGATGTATCCAAGTGGTGGCAGTAAGATTGCTACTTTCACTGGGACATCAAAATATCTAGAACTGGACCCAGCACATGTGGCATTACCCTGAAACTCTGACATTTTTAATAGTGTTTGCAGCATGATAACTTTCATTTCTCATGCATTCATGTAATGAGACTTACTACTGAAGAGGCCATACAGGAGTTTATATGAGTCCATGTTTTGTACAATATATAAAGGTAAAATGTAGACCCATGTTAATGAAATGTTTTACTGTCATAAATAATTGTTCACGCTTACTATTACAACTGTGTTAATTATCAATATTTCCAATTCATTGTTACTGACTTTATTTCTACAGACTTTAAGACATAACATATTTGTAAAATCATGCATATAAAAGTGTGCTATTGCCATAATACATACCGAGAATAACATAAGTGGCATAGATTGATGCTGTCTTGTTTATCATGCATTCTACACACTTCTATTGTTACTATCAAAACATTGGAAATTCCAACTGTACTCCAGGTTCAAGTACATACAATATTATTTTACTGCAAACATTAAATTTAAAATCTGGATTTAAACCCTGCATTACTTGTGTTGTTACTCAGAACTTACTGCATTAACATGTTGAGCCACTGAGAAAGAAACCTGCACCTGGTATAGGCATACCTTTTATTTTTTCTTCATTTATAACTAGATCTTCGAATATAACTTAGTCACATGCTTAATTGCACTTGTGTTTATTGTCACTTTGTTCTGGTTTAGGTAACATATTCTGATTATTTCTGTTTGTATTTCTTCTGTCTGTTTTACTGGTACAATCACAGGTGAAGCTGCCACCGGCACTGTGGAGCTCCTACTTACTGATGTTGGAGTATCAGTTGCCTCTGAAGATGATGGCAGTGATAATCAGGCATAGCTAAAAGTTGCAAAGTATATGTCTGACACAGAGGTTGTGGTCTATGACACAAACATTTGAGTCTGGGATGGTTGAGGGGAACATGGTTGATCAGTGTAGTGTGGTTAGCATAGTTGTAGAACTGGTGGAATGTCCCCATAGCCATCATGAAGGTGAAGTACCACACAGGGCTGCTGGTAAAGATGCTCTGAGAAGGCATGCTTTTTACCTTTCCCCTGATGTTCATGTGTCAGTAGGTGCCACCCAATGTATATGTAGGGCAGTTTTTGAGACGTAATCAAGTTCCACCAGTGCCTCAAAAGAGACAGAGTATTGCATTTTGAAATGTGAGATTGCATGAACTGTTTTTGTGAATCCTTAGGCCAGATGAATGACACACTGGCTCATGCAGTGTCTGTTATGGAATATGTGCTGGTGGAGGATTAGCATTCATGTGGCTGAAGATCCACTACATCAGCAGATTTTAACCAGCTTGGGCATAGCTATGCCAGATCCTGCTCCCACAGTGGTACTACTTCCACTGCTCCATCAGTAATTGAGATGTCTACACCCAGATGTGGTAGACCATATGGTCATGGTCATGAATGTAGTTGTGATGAGAGCTTGTCCAACAGACATTGTTCACATTCAGGGAACACCCCGACTTCTAGCCAGGGTTATGGAACTAGCAGTGCAGCTCCTGGTGAAAGTAGTTCACATGGTTGGGGTGGCAATAATGAACTGAATGCTCTATCATGCACTGTTCACACCCATCCAGGCTGCCAGATTAAAGTACCAGCACAAATGCTTTGGCTGTGTTCCTACACACACACACACACACACACACACACACACACACACACACACACACACACACACACACTTACAAATTCTTTCGTAAAATTGACTTTTTTACATCTAGAGCTACTGGCTCTGACAGTGCATACTTGCTGCTAATCGGATTTCTTACAAATGCACAGACACACTCACACACACACACACACACACACACACACACACACACACACACACACACACACACACATGCACTTTTGTATCAGGCTTGCTGTCCTGTAAACCCCCACCCCATCCCCAGCCTGTGCAAGTGATTATGACTGTACCCTGCCTTTTCCAAATTCTTTTGTGAGTTGGGTTGTCTGTGTGATGCACAGCATGAATAGTTAATGCTTTGCTTACTCTAGTGCCTGCTTTGATCATGGAGTATGTACTGAATTGAACTTTTGTTTTACTCTGCTTAAGTTTGGCATTATTATTTGTTGTGCTCCTTATTGTAGTTGTGGTAGTCTTAGGTTAGTAGTAGTAGTAGTAGTAATAGTGCAGTCCTATTAATTATGATTTAATTCTTGCTCAGCAATTTGTGAAGATTGTGGTCAAAGTTGAGATGTCTAACTTGGTTGACTTTTATGTCTGATGCACAGTAGTAAGCAGGCCAAGTATATCTGTTTGGGTAATACCTTGTTAGCTTTCTCTGTTAGATGATGTATTCTCATTCATGTCTACTTGTGATTTAAGAGGTGCATCAGTTATCCACCTTTATGGATGATGGTGACATAAGCATTCTGGGTTTGTTTGACAGAGGCCTGTTTTGATGCACAGATTGTATACCTCTCCAGGGAAACACCATTATATGCCTTTTATTAGCTTCATAGTTATGTTTTGTGTATGTTGCATATATAACTCATTTAGTCTAGTGCTGATATTCCTGTATTCTTAAGCAAAGTTCTTTTTTCACACAGCATTCTAGAATCTAATGGTATCTACGAGTATATTTTTTTATATATATGATCATAAAAAATTCAAAATTCCTTAAATAATTGGCTTGTGCTTAATATTGTGGAACAAGTATTTATGTGCCTTGAGGTGTATATATATCTTTAAAAACTTTCCCAAGAAAGAAAGGGATTCTTGTTCTTCCAAGAGATAGAATATTTGATATTTGATTAAATAGGATATCAAAAAAAATATTTTCCTTTTTTCAGATAAACCAGGAGGTGGAGATGAAGAATGGTAAATTCCCATGAGAGGGTGGATTTTATTTTTTTTTTTTTTCAATCATCACAACTATCACCACAAACACTTGAGGAGGATTTTGCAACTCAAAACAAACAAAGAATATCATCATCAGTTTGGGTCGAGCAATATTGACATTTAGGGATTGATTAGGAAAAGATTTTACTAGGGACTCTGAGTAAAAGTACGATTGTTCATTATCATCAGTTGAGTATATTTCATCTTTTAAAGGGTTTCGTTCTGATATTTAAGGACATAATAACCCTTGTAAGAATTTGAAGTCATTTTTTCTACTGAGAAGTGATGTCATTCTTAAGCAAAGTTCTATTTCATTAAAGTACAGTACTTACATATGAAGGTAATCATTTATCATTTCATTATGGGTTCATCACTTACCTTGGTTAATGTTCTGTTAGAGTTTCTACTCTGAGGTTACCTCTGTCTGATGCTCACTGTACACAGCCAACACTTGGGTAAGTAAAGAATTTTCCACTTCTAGATTTTGCAGCTTAATATTTTCTGGAATTTTATTTTATGTATTGCAGTGTTTCATTTCGATTTACATTCAACTGAAGTTTTACCAAATAAATAGCATTTAAAGGAATCCCATAATAATATCTCCGTGCAATCTTGGTTACTGTGGGTCATTTAACCAGTCATTGACATTTTTTCAAAATATGATGAGATTCACCAAGACACTTTCACATTTTCATGATTTATTTCCATCTTAGAAATAAGAACATCATAATCTGAAAATGGACTACGTATTAATTGAGTCAGTTTAAAAATGTATTATTTGATGTATATACTTTTGTCAACATCATTGTGTTTTAAATGTGTAAGAGTAATAGGTAAAAATAAGCATTAGGATATTGCATGTGGAAACCTTGGAATATAAGATGCAGACCTCTCCTTGTAAAGAATGATCATCAGTCATCTCATTCCATGCAGACACATACTAGAATGACACCACCTGTTTAAACAATTGTCAAAGCAATCTTTTTTTTTCTTAATGCCGTGTGTGACAAAAGAGAAACACTGCCAGCACAGCTAGCTGGAATTTTGTAAATAATTATGTCATTTGAATATTAACATGATTTTTATAGAAATGTAACAAAAGGAGATACTGCCAGCCCAGCTATCTGGAATTTTGTAAGTGGTTGTCTGTCATTTGTTCATATGAATATGATTCATATGCCTGTGTTACAAAATGTATTAGAACTGTATGTCATTCTATAGACATATGTGCTGAAGATATATTTGTATACACTATTGTAACTGTTAACAGGGAGACTAAAACACAGGAGATTAACTTGCAACATTTCAGAAGAATGGTTGAGGTTAAGTTACTAGTTGGGCCATAAACAAAAGGTGTTATCTCTCAGTTTCAGTGCAGTAATAGACACAATGTCTAGAACTAGAAGTTTTTGTATTGTCTTTACATGTGGAGGAATGTAATTTTTTTTGCGACTTTCACCATTTGCCTTAGATCTAAGAGAAGTCTTTGTTTATGTATTTTTCACAGGGAGATGCTAAATGCTACCTCAATGGTTGTTTTTGAGCCTAGGAACTGAAGTCACATGACAACAATGATATCATGCTGCAAATATCCCAGCAGCAATATTCGAAATATTAATTTAACAAGTCTCTGAGGGGGAGACTGTGCATTTTGTATTTATCTTTGACCTGACAGCATCAGCTGGGAAAACCCACTCACCACATTTGACTTGCCTTGCTGTAAGTAAGTTAACTAGGGTACAGTAATTTCCTTTAGAAATAGTCACCACTATAGCTGAGCTGAATTTAGATGTTTTTCTTTATTTATTTGAGACTGTCCTGCGATGTTGTTTTAAATATTTCCTGTGATTTTGAACTCTGAAGTTACTGTGATGATTTGCTGTGTATTTTCTTGTTCTTTTATTATGTATTATTAAATATTTTAAATCTTTCAATTGTGGATGGTCTGTCTAGAGATATTTAAGCTCTTAGAGAGAGCACTTGCATATCTATTTGGTGACACTGTGCAGGACACTCCTAATAGCTTTGCTCTTGGTCAAACTACCATTCGGATTAACAGTAACATTACACAGTAAGGTTGGTCACCCTTTGTTAAGGGCCTTAAAGTAGCTGAAAAGAGTTGGCTGGTGGCAGTGATAACTACATTATAGTCTGGGTAAAAGGGGCATAGCTAGTAAACCTGGGTCAGCCTTTCCCAGGTGTGTGTGTGTGTGTGTGTGTGTGTGTGTGTGTGTGTGTGTGTGTGTGTGTGTGTGTGTGTGTGTGTGTGTGTGTGTGTGTGTGTGTGTGTGCAGGCACACGAAGCACTGACTAGACAGAGAGGGTGCTAGAGGTCTTGGCTTGGTCACTCAGCTGAGATCTCAGCTTTATAAGTGTGCCAGTAGGGAGTCTTATTAGGGATCTGGAGAAGGAGGGAGAAACTAACCCCAAACTGACTGTGTTCTCTGTGTGCTCTTAAGGGAAATTGCACTTTATTGTGTATGTACTTGTCATCCTCCCAGTGTGTATGTCCCCCACTGCTGCCAGTGGTGAGGATTGAGGCTTCTTGATTAGTGGGCCAGTATGGGATCGTCACACCTTGATAACATTTTTTGGTGATGGAAGAGTTCCACTCAATGCTAGGGTCTTTTCTGCATTTGTGACATGTCTCTCTCTCTCTCTCTCTCTCTCTCTTCATATCACTGAGGGTTCTGTGCACCAGATCACCTAATCGAACATGAACATCCACCATACAGTACTCATATTTATCTGTTTTAGGGGTCATGAGGGCCCTTGTATTATCATAAATCTTGTTTTCTGAGAGACAGCTCACTGTCAACCTGTATTTGCCCATTCTCGTAAGTGTAGAATACATGTGCCTAACTACAAAGTCACCATTCACTAGTATATTTCTGTTTATGTTTGAAGATTGCTTAGGTGTCAGGGATGTACTGTTTCCTGGTGACTCACAGCTGTGTTGTCACTAATTGGTGCTGCAATGCATTGTTTATGCTGGAATTGAACCTATCAATCTTTTGCAGCTTGGGTAAATTTTTTTAGTTCCTCAACATGAGATAACTTAGCATGTATGGACTATGGAAAAGGTGAGTGATGCTCACAGGATGGGTTTGATTGTGGGCATGTGGCCTTAAATTTGGCTAGATATTTAAACATCTCACAAATAGCAGTAATGAGTTAAGTAAAAGGCCATTACTATTACACTGTCTGAGTATACCAAGTGCTATGAGGTTTGCGAAAGAGAGTAGACTAGTTTGCTGACCTTCTATTTTGACCAAAGGTATGAGGTGTATTCAGGAAGACTGGGACTCCTTTTCTGTCATACAATGCTTAAGATTCTGAAATCTACTGTATATTTAATGTTGAGATCTACAAAGTGCAATTATTGTGAGGTGCTTCCTTAAAGTTATGTCCATCAAATCAGCACCATACAATAATATTTAAAATCCAAATATTTTTTTCTTTGCTTCATAGTGTTTTTAAAGAGTTGTAACCATAACAGATAGGGAAAGGAATATAAAATGAAATACAAGAATATTAGAGAAAAGGAACTCCAGTGGGACAATTCTAGAAACTGTAACACAGTTTAATTCCAGTCAACATATTCAAACAATGTGTACTGTGCAAGTTATATTAGGTAACAGTTATTTAAGAAAGGATGCAAAAAAACACAAGTAGAGCAACCCAAGGCAGAATAAAAGCGTGAAAGAATTTTATTGTGAACACTTTCACGGCTGACACTGCCACTTTATCAGACAATATAAGTCATATCTCCATCACAAATTTTAAACTAATCATAGCCAATGAAGCTCCATTTCCAATTAACCTATCCATTCAGAAAATAAATGGAGTTATTCTTAAAAGCACAAGATATAAAAACACAAAACATAAAGTATAAAAACATATACAATATATATATATATATATATATATATATATATATATATATATATATATATACATATCAACAATAAGAAAAAATAAAAGGTATCTATCAATACATTATCTAAAAACTCTATTTTTCAAAAACGGCTTAATGCAAATTTTATCATTCAAGCCAAAGCTTTTGTTGGCTCTCATTCATATTATCCACTTTACTTCTGCTGTTTAAACTCTCTGTTTTGAATGACTCCCCCATGGGGGCCTTCATGGATTACCTCAAGGGCCATAAACTTAAATGTATGTTCTGTATTGTGTGTGCTGACATGCCTGGCTAGGGCATTAGTACAAATAGAATTATTAATACTATAAAGGTGTTCCCTTATTCTATCCCTGAAACAACGATCCATTTTGCCAATATAAAAACTGTGGCATATTTGGCATATAGCTAAATAAACTATATGCTGGTATTACAGTTTGCATGGATTTTAAAATTAAAGGATCGACCAGTATCAGGATGCATGAATTCACTGGAGCTGTCAATAAACCTACACCATTTGCATTCACTCAACCTACTGTCACTTAAATCATCTTTGGGGTAGCATAACATACGCATCAGGTTTTTCTTGTTTTTATAGACAAAATTGGGTTTCATGGCTACAATAGGTATAATCTCATGGTCTGTGGTCAAAATCTGCCAATTATTTTTGAAAACAGATTTGATTTGTTTAATATTATTAATCAAAGCTGAATTCACCTCATTCTTACTATATCCCCTTCTTTGAAACCTTGTTGACAATAAACTGGTCTCTCTTTCAAAATCAATGTTATTAGCATTGAGTCTGATGTTGTGATGAATATGAGGGGATGTATACTATTCCTATGAAGGTAATTATTCCTGGAACAGTCCTTCCTAAAGGTTTTAGTTGAAAATGAATGGGTGTCAGTTCTAAAGATAGTGACATCAAGCAAATTTACTTCTTTCATTGAATGACTAAGCACCTTAAACCTACAATAAAACACCACTTATTTGAATTTTTTAAGGACATGAGTATCCTCCCAATGAGCCATAACAATATTTGCATAGCTATTCACACTGGATGTGCCCATAGCTACGCCATTCTGTTGCAAAATAAAGAACCATTACAGACAAAAATATTATTTTCAAGGCTGACTTCCATAAATAAACATAGAAGTTCAATAAAGGTCCCAGTAAAATTACTGTGGTTACACAGATAATCTCTTAATATATCAATACCAACATCGTTAGGTATACAAGTAAACAAAGACTGAACATCTAATGTTACTAAAATATAAGGGTCATGGTTCCTCTGTTCCACAAACATAAAAAGATCATTCAAAAAGTCTTTTGTGTCATTCAAAACATATTTGTTAGTTTTCAATACGCATCTCAAATGCTTCTCAACAAAGATAGAAATATTTTCAGTGTATCATCCTTTACCTCAAACAATTGAACAGTATGGACAGGGTCAATAGGAAATTGAACACATATGTGGTGGAGAACCAAACATTAAAGAAGATGTGGCAAAAAACAACGACCACGTAGTATGGAACATTTCTTCTTATGAATTATCCAGCATTGAGGTTTCTGTACTGAACAAAGGTATGAGCTTTATACCAACACAGTTGACTGATATCACTGACTGTATTGTTGATTTGAAGCTTTTTACACATGTCATGCTAAAAATGCAATTTAAATTGAATACAACTGATATTCAGCATATGTCTTTTAGGAAACCTGGCCTCTATGTACCTAACAATAATGCTACTATGGAGGTTTTTGAGAAGAAGTGTGAAGATGATATTAGTTCATTATTTTTAAATAAACATCTTGAAAAGGTTAAGTTTAATTTAAGCACTGGTGAGCAGCAAGCTTTGAAGAGTCTGTCTAGTAACACTACTATTGCCATCAGACCTGCTGATAAAGGGGGCCCTGTCGTAATAATGGATAAGACTTTTTATAACACCCAGATGTACACTTTGCTTAATGATGCTAGTACTTATACTCTTATTGATACACTGTTTGTTAATTCTGTAATTCAGAGGGTTAATAATGTGTTATATGACTGTCTGCTTGGGCATAACATTACTTTAGAACAATACAAATATTTTACATGTGAGGGACCTACTGTTCCATCATTACAGGGATTACCCAAAATTCACAAAGATGCTTATAGACCACCATTCAGACCAATTGTATCAGGTAGAGGATGGTGCAGTGAAAATATTTCTGTCTTTGTTGAGAAGCATTTGAGATGTGCATTGAAAAATATTTTTTGAATGATCTTGTTATATTTGTGGAACAGAGGAACTGTGACCCTTATATTTTAGTAATATTAGATGTTCAGTCTTTGTTTACTTGTACACCTAATGATGTTGGTATTGATATATTAAGAGATTATCTGTGTAACCACAGTAATTTTACTGGGACCTTTATTGAACTTCTATGTTTATTTATGGAAGTCACCCTTGAAAATAAGGTTTTTGTCTATAATGGGTCTTTATATTTGCAACAGACTGGCGTAGCTATGAGCACGTCCAGTGAGAATAGCTACACAAATATTGTTATGGCTCATTGGGAGGATACACATGTCCTTAAGAATTCAAACAAGTGGTGTTTTATCGTAGGTTTGTAGATGACCTTTTCCTGTTGTGGGAAGGTGATGAGGCCTCACTTTTGAACTTCCATGTATGCCTTAATTCCACCACCTCTTTTTTAAGATTCACCCTTAGTCATTCAATGAAAGAAGTACATTTGCTTGATGTCACTATCTTTAGAACTGACACCCATTCATTTTCAACTAAAACCTTTAGGAAGGACTGTTCCAGGAATAATTACCTTCATAGGAATAGTATACATCCCCTCATATTCATCACAACATAGTTAAGAGCCAGGGCCTGCGTGCCTCCAGACTCAATGCTAATAACATTGATTTTGAAAGAGAGACCAGTTTACTGTCAACTAGGTTTCAAAGAAGGGGATATAGTAAGATTGAGATGAATTCAGCTTTGATTAATGCATCAAGTTTGCGTATGAACAAAGGTAAACCGTACTTTTTCAAGGGGCCCGTGGTTCACACAGAAATCTAATAGTGCAAAGGCCAACAACTTTTTAAGGGTACCGGTAACCTATTCCAGTAATATTAAACAGATTGAATCTGTTTTCAAAATAAATTGGCGGATTTTGACCACAGACCATGAGATTATTTCTATTGTAGGCATGAAACCCACGTTTGTGTATAAAAACAAGAAAAATGACAGTAGGTTGAGTGTTTTTTGCCATAAATGCAATTGGTGTAGGTTTATTGACAGCTCCAGTGAATTCATACACCCTGATACTGGTAGATCCTTGAAATTTAAAGTCCATGCGAACTGTAATACCACCATATAGTTTATTTAGCTATATGCCAAATATGCCACAGTTTTTATATTGGCAAAATGGATCGTCGTTTCAGGGATAGAATAAGGGAACACCTTTATAGTATTAATAATTCTATTTGGACTAATGCCATAGCCAGGAATGTCAGCACACACAATACAGAACATACATTTAAGTTTATGGTCCTTGAGGTGATCCATGAAGGCCCCCATGGGGTAGACATTCAAAACAGAGTAGAAACCAACATAAACAGCTGAATTGTATGCTAATCAACCATTCCAAGAGGCAGCAGCTATTCAACAAGCTATAATGCAACCATGTAGACTCAGTGCTGGTTTTCCCTGTGAATTCCAAAACCTATTGGAATACTGCTATGGAAACTAGGCTACAAGAAAAGAATGTTAAGGGCTGCTGTTGCTCTTTTTCATGTGTATGTGCAGCAGGCCCATGTCTATGTTGTTGGGCTGCTGATAGACCACAGCCAAGAAGGATAAAGGTTCTTAGACTCCATTTAACTCTTTATAACCTGCATGAGGTGGAAATTATACAGTGCCAAGGGGTGGATAGAGACACACTATAGGAACTCTGAGAGCTCTGTCTTTCTCATCTGAAAGCAAAGGTAAACCAAGGAGAGCCAATGCCAGTGGAGACTAAGGTATGTGTTGCACATAGAATTGTAGCTACAGGAACCTTCCAGAAACCAACAGAGACATGCTGTGACTGTCACAGGCATTAGTATCCAGGATCCTCCATCAATTCCTGAATGCTATGCTGCAACATGCCAGTGAGTACATATATTTTCCCTGTACAACTGAGGACAGAGCCAGAACTATGCAGGAGTTCTACTCTGTAGCACACTACCCTGCAGTCCTGGGTGCCATAGATTGTGCACATGTAGAAGTCAAAGCACCACCTGGAGAACAGGGAAGGATGTACATAAATAAAAAGAGCTACCACTCTATTAACTGCCAGGTCATGTGTAACCCTAAGGGAATCAACCTGAATGTGAGTGCTGGCAACCCAGGCAGTTAACATGATATCTGGCACAACTGTCAACTGTATGAGATGTTTTCTAGGGGTGGATATCCCACAAGGTCATTTACTGTGGGATGCAGATTATGCACAGAAACTGTGGCTGATGACACCCATCAGAAATGGACACACACACCAACTAAAGAACTCTATAATGAGGCAGACACTCAACAAGACATATCATAAAGTGTGTGTTTGGGCTGCTGAAGTCAAAGTTCTGGTGCCTATATACATCTGGGGAAGCTCAGCAGTTCAATCTCCATATATTTGATGAAATATTCACTGTTGCTGCCATGCTTCACAGCACTATCCTGAGAAAACAGCTTCAGCAGGAGCTGCAAGGGGAAGGGACACACATTCTACCACCACTGCCAAGGTCATCACAGCCACATGCAGGTGAGGAGTCAGAGGGGCAAACAGAAGCTGCTGTGAGTGTAGGCAGATGTAGGTATACACAATATGGCCTTGCACTGGCCAATAGGCAACGGATAGCACGCATGCTCACAACCTAAGGGCTAAAACTTTCACCCTATGCACATACATACAGTAACATTGATGCCAGGCCACATTCACAAACTTTACTTACCCAATGTAAAGGCTGTGTACTGCTACCATCAGATAGAGTCAGCTGTGAACTAAACTCTTACAACTGCTGAATTTCCAATGTAAGTTTTGAACCCGGAATAGAAAAATAAATGTCTAAGAATACAAATGAATGGCTTATCCTTGCATACTGTTACCTGGTAATGTATCTATAAGCTGGGTGATTTTACAGCAGTTATATCAAAATGTGACAGCACTGACTTATGTGAATATATGCATCCTCTTTCAAGTAATATGCCTTATGTCTAAAATGTACAGATTTCAATGAATATCCACATTTTGGACTCACATGTTTGTAATGGAAAATCATTAAAGAGTGAATTTAGAAAATGTATTCTTAGACATTTATTTTTCTATTCCAGGTTCAAAATAATGACACACATTCAGTTTCAGACTTCATATCCCTCAGAACAAACATAAAAATAGTAATGTAAAACCTGTTATTCCATCAACTGTTTAAGTTTGTAAGATTGCAATGTTTAAAAACTGTCTCCATTGTGTTGGGCCTTTGTTACACTTTTATTTACACCTTGATCCAGCTTTGTTGGTCTAACAGTTTTACAGGGATGTATACATTAAAAAAAAAACTGCAAGAAAGCAGTACAATTTGCAAAACAGCATCATAAAAAACAACTATACTAAGCACTAAGTCAGCTTTGTACCCTGAGCAGCAGACAAAAGACATATGTATCTCTCAGATCCAAAAGATAGAAAACAAGGATATGGCACAGTTATCATCACTTGCAAAGGCTGTTGTGGGGGGGGGGGGTTAAGATGCCTAGGCTGACATAAAAGGTAGTGAGTGCATGTGAGTAAGTGAGAGAAACAGAAAGACATTTGGATAAAGTATCAAATGGCCACTGAGACAGAATAACCTTTAAGCCTCACAACTGACCCATTTAACTGTTATGTGTGTGTGCCTGTATGGACAGTCCAGGTGAAATTGGTATGTGAGGGCCTGCATGAACACAGCCAAGCATTGTGCTCGTTCTATGTCTTGGTATGTCGGAGAGGTGTGAGCCGTGCATGGTTGAGGTGATAGCTCATCATAATCATGCCCAGCCCCATAAACTGGTTATGCCAAGAGTTGCACTGACACATCCACACCCATGGTCATATGCATTTCCTTAGAGGCCCTATTGGAACATGCCTGAACCTCCAAGATGGCTGTAAACATATGTCAAGTGGCATGGGAAGACACACCTGGATCAGGTGGAAGAAAGACACCAGTCTTTCTCCAAGCAACCCAAACAAACCTCCTGTGTGGCACCTCACCCACACTTTGGCTATGGCCAAAGTCTATAGGCAGTCTGAAGCTGCAATAATCATACTTTATATTTTTTTATTTATTTATTTATTTAACATTTGTTGACCGGGAAAGTCCAACTAGGTTCCACAGAACCTGTTTTCAGTGGAGGCCCGGGGAGAAATGCTCCAGACGCATGTCTTTAGAATGTGGGAGGAAACCAGAGTACCCGGAGGAAACCCACGCGAATGCAGGGAGAACATGCAAACTCCACACAGAAGACACCCTAGCTGAGAATTGAACTGGAGAACCTTTTGCTGTGAGGTGACAACGTTAACCGCTGCACCACTGCGCTGTCCAATCAATCCCTGATCAAGTGTATCACCCTCCACCTGTTCAATATCTGAGGGGTCACAGGAATGAATTTGTATAGGCCTGCTGGTTGTGTCCAATGAAATTACAGGGGATGGCTGCATGTCACCCTCACTGTCAGATTCAACCTCTTCGTCTGCAACTGTGCCTGTGTTTGGCCACCATCATCATCAGAATCTGCCAATACTCTAACATCAAGTGGTAAGAGTCTTATACTTCCACTGTCAGGATCAACTGTGATAATAAACAACAAACACAGCAAGAAAAGTAATAGCTACACTACTACAGATCAATATATGCTAACACTGTTACAGCAATACACACACAGTCCTGACACCACCTCACACATATGGATCCATATGGATAAATGAATTTTTCTGTGAAATGCTCATCAGTACTGAAATAAAAAATATTTGGCTTACCATGTGCAGATGACTCCACACTTACTAGGGAGGATGGTTCTGGAAGAAGTTAAAATGTGAGAACACTATCATCACAATAACAACAACACAAGTGGAAATAATTCACATTTATATGTCCATTAACAATACATTTAACTGAAACTTGGATGACACATCCACCCCAAGCCCATGTATAATGAATCAGAATGTTGTGTTAACTGTATCAGTCTATACTTAGTTCCACCTCCCCCCCAAAAAATATTAAACCAACTTAAGTATTGCTTTCAACATTTTACTTTAGAAGAAAATTTAAAAATTGACATAGGTAAGCCGACCTGGAAGTGCCTCTTGGGATATAATTGTCCTCCCTAAAACAGCAGCACCAACAACAGTTGCATGCTGTTATGCAATTTCTTGACACCGGACAGAAACTCTTCATTTGGTGTCAGTTTTGACTCTGTAACAGCCCCCGCCCCCCGGGTAGACAGCTGTCAGGGGCCACTGCAGCTGCTCCCCTCCAGGCCAGTGAAATCATGTCAGTGGCCATATGACACACCTGATCATCTGCCCAGCAGCATCTCCCAACAGGGTTCACAACATTCAGAATCTGATTCTAATTTTGCATTCTTCCAGATATATCGCCATGTCCTCTCTCAACCAGAAAGGCAATCATGTTGCCAAAATGCTTAGACGATGATGTCATTTTTAGAGTCACTTAAGGGGGGGTTGTGGGGATTGAGTCGCTTGGGTGAGTTAGTCCTAGGTGACATAAAACAGAAAAAAAGGATATTACACATAAATATATATATATATATATATATATATATATATATATATATATATATATATATATAAACACATATTATTAGTTTTATAATATTACCCACTGGAGAAAAAACTTTCAATTTTTTCAAATATAAAAAAGGGTTATATGGTTGCAATATATCACAGTCACACACAAAGGTTTGATCCAAAACAAGTAGTAACAATAGGAAAGCAAACTTCTGCAAAAAACAGTTTGTGACAACACAGAGATGGAAATTGTCTCCCCTACCCCCAAAACAAGAGGCAAATAACATTTCTTTACCAAAGAAATAAAACATCAGTGAATTGTTGTTATAAGCACTATCAAACAAACTATCCCTAAAACATATGCATACATTTGCCAAATAATATTCATTTTTATGCAGTTGCCAGTCATTTCTATCTGTGGCCAGCACTCCCCTACAGGTATACATGGGCCATCCTAGAAGGCTAACATCCCTGTGTCACTGACAATATAAGACATTTACATTTCAGTGAAATAACAATAGAAGAGGATAAAGAGAAACATTTGTACCATTAACACTTGTGATAAAAGTTAAATAAAGCTGTCCATCTCAGAAAGTAAAATGCCCTGACAAAAATGCCTATGTCATCAGTAAACGTTTACGAAGTGCATACAGATAAATGTAGCACTTGCTAATGCATGTGCATACACACACACACACACACATATATATATATATATATATATATATATATATATATATATATATATATATGTGTGTGTATATATATTCCTAGTGATGTGAGAGCATATGCAGTATATAACTGAAAAATACAACCATAACCTTATCAAGAAAAGTAGTCTTCTGTGCAGATAAATTCAAACAATAGCAATCTTCTTCTGTGTTATCCACATAAACAAGTCTCCTCACTTTCAGGTTCTCTAGCTAAATGATTACATTTTTATAGTGTAGATTCAGGCCTGTGAGCAAGCTGAAGATGCAAATGAGGTGTGAACTCATTAGAATTGCTAAATCCCAAATCCTTGGCTCCGTGTTGCAAATGTAAACATAGTACAGGCATTCCCTCAGTGTTTGTTACTAATGGATTGCTAAATGATTACTGGTAGAGATAAAAAAAAATGCAACAGCAATTCAGATCCCCTTTTATCCAGGGGGGGGGGGGTGTCAGCCAGGTTAGATGTGCAAAGTGCAGAAATAATTTTATCAAGGTTTTAAATGTAAGTGGGTACACTGACTACTGTGTTTTTGTAATTATAATTGTGCTATCTGGTGTTGGATGGCCTTCAGACTTCAATAAGACTCATACACACATGACTGTATAAACCAGTACCTTCTCAGGTCACACACATACATGATTAACCCCTCAATCTGTCAAGTGTATTTATATATAAAGTATGAGTACTGTATGTCTGAGAAGCACTTCTCTGGTCTCTGGCAAGGAAGGAAAATCTCTGCTGTGGAAGAAAATTTTGTATCTCTTGCATAGGTTTGAATCTCACACTGTAAAAATTAGTTTTATCAGTGTATAAAGACAAATCAAAAATGTGCCAGGTCAGGAAATTTAAGCCTCCAGTACATGCCTGCAATGTTAAAATCACCTAACAGTCCCATCAACAAACAATGCTCAAACTAATGCCAAGTGTCACATTAACCTTCCAATTTCAAAAACTGCTTTCCTCTGTATTTGGCACTGTTGCTATCCACTTAACATCATGCAAATGCAGTTGGTATCGTTGTTTGGATTTGTGTATTACCTTTAAACAAGGTAACATGCATTTGCAAGAAATTATTCTTAGGTATTGCTGTATTCCCTGATTGTACATGTCTGGTGGTAGAAGAGAAGGTGCCTAACCTAGGGCACAGAGCTGGGGTGTTGAGGAGTCCAGAATCTTTACTGGACTCCTTGTAAAGCACCACTGCAGGAGGACTATACCGGCTCCAGGTACAAGTCTGAGACTTGGAATAGTCTGGCCAGGGCTGTCTCCAGTGTGACTGGCATTTCATGCAAGGGAGAAAAGTGTAGGCATCACTTTAATGACCTGAAAATATGCAAAGAGATATACTCAACTGGTGGCTGGATGAGCTCAGGACTGGTAACATCCCACAGCTGTATAAGTATACTGATGAAGAGAATTTATAGTAGATAGAAAACTACATATAGGCAAGAACGGTATGCATAATTCTCGTCTCTTATTCACTTCCTTTATTCCACAGCCAATGCAAATATTACAGTGAACAGAGAGGCCCAAACTGATTATCTAGATGGACTGAGTGAAGCAAGGTATATGCATGCAGCACAACAAAAATATTATTTTATCTTCTAAATTTATTTTTTTTCAATACAGTTATAGCAAAGTACGCATCTATATCTTAACTGTAAAAGTAAGCATTCATGCTTCAGTCTGTAGCACAAGCTAACTGTTGCAGTCAAGTCTAAGACTGTAGTCAGACATTGTGGGTTCAAATACCATAATTAACAAATATAAAATAGCAAAATCCTTAGAAATATTGCATACATTGAAGTCTACACAAGTGGCATTAATGCTCTGCTGTTAACGTAATCTGTATAATTGGACCTAGCATAATTACAATATATGCACATTGCAAGAATTACTCTGAGCAATCCTTATTTATAGTTTGTAGTTGTTAGGAAGTATACCTAAATGTAAAAGTTGAGATAAAATACTTTAGTATTGTGATAATGCATTGTATGTCACATATGATGGTACTGATTTATCTCTTTTATTTCTCTCACCCCAAACTTTATCTATTTTTTCTTTTTTGTATGTGTCATCAAAATGTTTCCATATCATCTATCTCTCACTGATCACAAAATGCTTTACAGGATAGGGAGGTAGGCCAACCCTAGTAGCTCAGCCTGCCCCTGCTCCAACAGCTCCGGCATTGGCGCACAGCAGATCTTGCACTCAACCTGCCAGTACTGCCTCTGCTGCCCCAGCACTACATGCACCGTCATTAGCACTCCTCTGGCAGCTGGTGTTGTGGTACCCTCCAGGAGTACTTGTGGATGTGGGGATTTTACCACCCACCAGGAGATTCCAAAGTTGGTGCATTGGGTCAGGCAAAGCAGACTAAGAGGATGGTGATGACTGTCCTGTGGGTGAGGACCAGATCCTCACTGTTCCCATGTTTGATGGGCATGGGCATCTGTTATCCCCTTTCTAACCCCCAATCATGGTGTTCCCCCAACCTGTCATATCCCTCACCATCACTGTATCATTTGTCCTGTTTGTTTGCATCTTCTTCCTCGCCTACCCTACTTACCTGACCCAGTATTACCTACATCCCTTGCCCAAAATTCCTCTCTGACTGAAGAAAAATAAAAAAAATGGGCACCTGTCCCACAAAAATTATTGTCCCATACATAGCTCTCAGCTTCACACATGTGTCTTCTTGACACACTTGATTCGGTCCAATTCACTACAACATGATTGTATTGTTGTCACCCCACTTTGCTGAGGTGACAGTCCAAATTCAGCCAATATTCAATACATATTCAGTTTATACTGTTTAGAAAGTGGATAACTATGGTTCTTTCCTATATCCATCCTGAATATTCCTATTTTGCTTGCCCTTTGTTCTTCCCCCTGCTTGCCCCCCATTTCACCCATTTCCTATCTACCCCATTTTAATGCATTTAATCTGGTCAAAAAATAGAATAACACACATCACACATAAGTAAAAAAAAGCAATGGAGCCCTTCACCTTTTATAGTCTGTGTTTATGGAAAGTTTGTCATCGAGCACCAATGCCAAACAATGGTGAATGGCTCTTCAATGGTGTGGTTACCTCCATGCAATGGCATTTACACACACTGCACTAAGGTAACACACAATGAATGTATAGTAAAGAATTATTTCATTCCATTATAAATACTTATTTAAAACTATTACATACACCTAGATTCAAACCCTATCTCATCTGTCTCCAAAAGAAATGTGTCAATGCATTTCCACCTACTGCAATAGAGTCAGCTAAGCAGCAGGTGTGTTTTATGCACTCAATACTCAGACCTCTCATTTTTTCTCACCTCTTAACAATGCACAAAGAGGGAAAGCAGTATAAATGTGTATCTAGCATGTGCAAGCACCTTGCCAGCAATCTTGCAAACCTGCTGCTTGGCATTGCACTATAGAAGGCACACAATAGAATATATTCATTTTGTTTACTACCTATTTACTTTTCATCCAATGAAAGTACATGTAAAACTACAAACAAAGGGAAGGCACATTTTGAAAAAATAATGTGTGTTTACACTGAAGATATCTGTTATCTCCACCTATGTACTACACACTTGGTTTCTCAGTACTTGTTCACAAATATATCAACTACACTACAGAAATAAATAACACATGTTTTCTTATATACCATACACATCTTTATAATGACAATCTGCATTTAGATTTTCCAATATTTGTAGTAATGGGGGCAGCTGTTTGCAAATAAATTGCAAACCTGTCTTTTTAAGGTGTACCTGTACAAGGAAAATACAACATCAAATGCTACACTTTGTAGACTCATTAATGTGATAATATGTAGATCTTTATAATCTTGACAGTTGTACATGCCTGGCTATCCACTTCAGACAGGCCTCTGAACATCTTGTATCCAACATCCAATGATGATGTCATCCATTATAAATTGACCTGCAACACTGTAAAAGTCAGAATTGTGCTGTGGTGCTCGTGTTAAGTACTTAGCAGTCATTACAACAATCTTATGTAGTACCAATATTTTGATAGTTGGACATGCCTACATCTTGTATCCAACATCTGATGATGTCATCCACTATAAATTGTCCTGCAGCCTTGTAAAAGACAGACTTGTGCCATGTTTCTTGCAACAAATACTGAATTCTTCAGTCTGTGTACTTAGATAGGTAGGGGGTTTGTTCTCACTGAAATCAACTGGTGTGTGGGTGCGTGTGTGTGTGTGTGTGTGTGTGTGTGTGTGTGTGTGTGTGTGTGTGTGTGTGTGTGTGTGTGTGTGTGTGTGTGTTTGTCTGCTTGTGCACTTGCTTGACACTAGAAAGAGCATTTTACACCAGCATGTGGGATACTGCTATTACCATCTTCCTCATACCAGAATCTGCTGATGTCGTCAGCTATGAAGTGTTATGTGGCGCTATAAAAGCTACAATTTGTCTCTTGCACTTGTGTTGTATTGCACTCTGTAAATAGGTAGTTTTAGAATGATATGTGAGTTCACAGCTATTCCAAACACTCCTCATAACATCTTTCTGTAGCATACAATAATTATGTCATCCTGTGTAAGATGCACTCTGACGGTATTCAAGATAAACCTGTGCTGTGACAGTAAAATTAACTGCTTTGTTAGCAATGTACTGCAACAACACATATACGTGTTCTAATCTGACAGCAAACTATTTGCATGCCTACACATGCAACTATCACTTATGAGACAATTTCACTTAGGGATGTAACTCCACATCCATGCCCTACAGTGCTCACAACATGTTTTCCTCAGCATAGAATGATGCTATCATACTCCATAAACTGTAATATGACAGTGTTACAGTCAAACATGTGTGGTGCTGCTACTGTGGCATTGCATGTTATTCATATTCTATGCTTACACAGGTGTAATGTTTATATCAGGCCCATTGTACTGCTGTGTGTATGGTTGCTGGTACATTATGGTCATTGTGTGATCATGGTTGCTGGTACATTATGGTCATTGTGTGATCTTTGGAATAGCTCTTCATTTCACTACCACTTGTGGTACCATTCACATAACCCCAGACATCCTCCTTTGTCCTCTGGCCAAATACGGATACATACAACATGAGGCAGCCTGTGCAAGGTATCCCCAGGCCACTGCATGTGTGATTGCTAATTTTATCATGGTGTGGTGCACATGTCACATATGGACAGCAGCAGAATGTAATGCAATCCAACAAATTCACACATACGCTCAGTGGTCTTACTATCTTCATTAATATACATATAGACATTTGTACTTTCATTTTATAATAATGGCTAGGATTACATGTGATGTTGGCCATCAGCCAAATAGTGTCCGATGACCTTATGATCAGTTGACATGTCAATGTTGCTGTCATTGACATATGCTATATTGAGGTGTGGATGTACAGTACGGCTACTAGAGGGTATTACAATCTGTAATATGAACTGATGCTGCTATTACATTACATGCTCCTTATATAACAGCTGAAATAATATGCCCCCTGAGAACTGTTGACATAGGTTCATAGTTTCATAGGGGGGTTACTAAGCTAAAGGTCCTACAGTCCTTACAAGCTTAACCTTGTTCATCACAAGTGTCACCAACTGTCCTTATTAGGGGGACATAATTCACAGAGCAAGTCTATGGTCAGCACTGACTACCCCTGTCTATGAGGGACATGGGTGCCCCCCTGGGGTAAATTTGTAGTCACCCATCCATTTGTCTAGGTTGCACTTGAAGAGATTTAGTGAGGAGCTCTGCATCACATGATTTGGAATTCAAAGGACTGGCAGTCTCTGGGAGATATATCTGTCTCTCACACATGTTCTGTTAATGTCACAGGCTAGGTTAAGATCACTAGAGCGAGTGACACTTGTGCCATTAGATTTGCAGATATGCATTTCATCAGTGCAGGGACAGAGCCTGCCCTGTAGGCCAAGCACAAGTCACCTCTCAAAAGCCAATATGATACAGAGTACAGTGACAGGGCTTTCATTCTATCCACATACATCATGGCATATTTTGCAGGCCCTGTATTTTCTTACTAATAAACCCCTGTGGTCTCTCCAGCTGCTGCAGATATCTGGTGAAGTACATGCAAAAGGAAGCATTGTACTCTATTAATGTTCTGCTGAGGACTGAGTATAGTGGTGTTATAACATACTCAGACCTGGATGCTATGGTCTTACTTATGAGGTGCACAATGTAGAAGGCTTTCCTTACCACTGTGGAAAATTGGTCAAAGTTCAGATTATTATCTACCTGTGTTTTCAGGTCTCACAAATCTAGGTTGGAGCTTAGGAAGTGGGGTGTTATCAACACTGTAATTAGCGGGATATTCCACTTAGCCAGCGGCAATGATAATGGCACTTTTTTGTATTTAGTTGGCACCAATCATTTGTCTATGTTAGCCCCTCCTGTAATATGCTAACATCATTGATGGACTCAATGACTGCACCCAGTTTGCAAGCATCAGCTAACTTGGTAAACCAAATGCCGTCTACTGTAGCACAGACTTCCAAAATGTAGATTCTGAACAGTAAAGGTCCAGCACAGAACCTTGTGGTATGCCACTGGTGATGACCTCACTGGTAGAGATTGATTTACCAACTTTAAAACTATTTGTTTTGTTAGTGAGGCAGTTGGCTATCCATCTAGTGACATAAGAGTTAATCCCCATTTTTTTTTATTTCTCCAAATATTTTGGGTTTCTCATACCATGACAAGAATGGACCCCATTCCTAAGTAAAAGCACGATTAAAGTTCATGAAATTAGTATTGTTTCAATCTTTGATGTCAGCCAAAATTGCTCTTCATCCACATTGCTCAAATTGTTGCCTGCAAATCCTGATATTTTATGACTTTGTTTTTCCTTGTATACAAGACACTGTAGTCACTGGGTGTAGTGATTTCAATGATCAGTGCTACTTTTGTCTTCTTTTCGTGGTCCACTATATCTGGTATTCTCGCATCTATCTTTCAAACTGTTAGTAATATATGGTCCCATGTGATGTAGACATCATTCTATGATACTGTGTGGTTCATGTTTCTGGTGTGTTTCAGCCACTTCAGTACTATAATATTTGCACAATTCCCAGTGCAACAGTTTTGCCGCATTATTGTTCCTTTTAGTATACAATCCTTCTGCCATTAGTATGTCACTGTGACACTGCCAGCCCTGCTATCTGGAATTTTGTAAATAATTCTATGTCATTTGTGAATATTGATATGAATTATACAGAGCTGTATGTTATATACTGAGCTTCAAGAATGTAACCACAGCATGCCCTGCTGGAACAAAGAAGATTAACTTTCAAAACTTCAAGAAAATAAGTTGAAATTAAATGCTTTACGATGTGTTATAAATGTTAGTTTCAATACAGCAAGAAGACAAGATGTCTAGAGATAGAAGTTTTTCTATTGTCTAAAAAGAAAATTAATTACTAGCTTTAAAATGTAAAATGTTTGGTTGCTTTATGACTTCCTAGCAGCTACACAATTCTGAGCACATCTGAGAGATATGTATTTTTAATACAGAGATGTTAAAATTTTTAGTTTCTGTTTTGGCCTGGGAATTGAAGTTAGGTGACAAAGAGTGATGTCATCCAAGCTAACCCAGCAGTAATATTTGATATTGATTTAAGAACTCTCTCAGAGTGAGACTTTGCATTTTGTATTTTGTCTTTGACCCAGAAACATCCATCATCACCATCATCTGCATTTGCCTTGCTAATAGTAAGTAACCAGGGCATACTAATTTATTTTAGATATAGATAGGAATATAGTAAAGATTAGTTTAGATGGTTCTGTATTTATGTGAGACTGTCCTGCATTGTTGTTTTAAATACTTCCTGTGATTTTGAATTCTGAAGTAACTGTGTTTGTTATTAAGTATTATTTGCTCTTTTTATTATTTATTATTAAATATATTTAAACCTTTTAATAGTGGCTGGTTTGTTTAGAGATATTGAAGCTCTTAGAGTACTTGCATATTTATTTGGTGACACTGTACAGGCCACTCCTAAATAGCCTTGCAAGTCTTGGTCACAACTACCATTTGGATAATAGTAACATTATACAGTAGGATTTTACACCCTTTGTAAGGCTCTGTGTACAGTGGTCACTGAAGATGTTTGTATTCTCAATCTTCCACTCAGTGAACATTTAGAGTTCATATCACAATTGTTTTTTTTTTTTTTGTTAGCTTAGTTACGCAGGGAGAGCAGGCAAACATATCAGCAAAGGAGTATGGCAAGCTGACAAGGAGCCAGTTGGCTGAAATGTGAGAGGCAAAAGGACTGGTACATGCCAAACTGACTATAGCAGACATGATTGCAGCTTTAGTTGCAGCTGCATCACAG
Source organism: Protopterus annectens (assembly GCF_019279795.1). NCBI lineage: Eukaryota > Metazoa > Chordata > Ceratodontiformes > Protopteridae > Protopterus > Protopterus annectens. The sequence goes on from NC_056739.1 coordinate 1,761,190,928, forward strand.
AATAGCAACCAGGAGGACAATCAGACTAGCCGTGGAGTTGTACAACTCTAAGAAAATGGACAGCTCAACGTTTCCACAGAAGACTTAAAAATTGATCTGGAGTTACAGAGACTTGAGCTGGAGGCTAAGCATTTGGAAACAGAAGCAGCAGAGAAACTGAAACATCTAGAGGCTGAGGAAAATGAGAAACTGCGACAGCTGGAGGCTGAGGAGAATGAGAGGCAGAGGCAACATGAAAAGGAGATGCTGACTCTTTGCCAGAGTCATGGAAGTAATGGGGAAGGGAGTAACTGAACCCCACAAGCAACAAAGGTCAGTAAATTTCTTCCACAATTTACAGAGGGGTATAATTTTCAATTTCATTCATATGTCTGAGAGGGTATGTAAACAGTATAATGTTGACCAAGTGCTCTGGGTACAGTTCCTGACCCCCTTACTCCATGGTAAAGCTGTAACTGTTATTTCTCAATTGTCTGATACTGATTGTTTAAATTATAATGTTGTAAAGAATTTTAAGAATGTTTTAAGTTAACACCTGAAGCTTATAGGAAAACGTTTTGTGAGCATAGACGCAAGACAGATGAAAATGTATGTGAATATGTCGCTAAACTAAGCACTTATTTTAATAGGTGGGTGAGTGGATGTCAGGTCATCATGCCCGAAGGGCTAGGAGAACATTTGGTGAAGGAACAAGCCCTTAGCACTTTGCCTGAGGACATGAGAATCTGGTTAGCTGATAGACAATGCAATACTGCAGATGAGTTGGGGAAGAAGGGAGACCTATACCTAACAAGCAGGGCATCACTACACAGGAAAGGGCCACCCAGTGCTGCTCCTGGGTATAAGGGAACCCATGGTGGGCAGCCCAGAATGCCCTGACAGAGTCCACCAGTAGCAGGGGAAGCCAGTAGTCCAGGTACATGTCCAGGACAAAGGGTTAAATGTTTTAAATGCAACCAGTGGGGCCATGTACCATATAGATGTCCACAGAGACATGGTGGGGAACAAAAGGTGGGACAGCCAGTAAGTGCAAATGACAAAATGCCAGAAGTAAGTTGTCTTGAGATAATAAGGGTACCAAACTACCACAAGAGGTTATATCCTATCTTAGTGAATGGGAAAGAGGCTATGGTTAAGAGAGAAACAGCCTCTGACATAACCATTGTGAAGCCTGCAATGGTTACAGAGGAGCACTACTTGTTTGGACTGTCTACTCCACTCAGACCTTTAGGAGGGACCTCATTACAAATACCTTTGGCTAGAGTTCATGTTGAAAAGGAGGGTGGAAAGGAAGCAAGCAAGTAGGTGTGTTTGAGGATATCCCTGCAGTTATCCTGATAGGGAATGATTTTGATAATCCAGTACTGTGTGTGCATGCAGTTACACACAGTCAGGCTTGGAAACAAGCAGGTGTGTCTGGTAGTCTCAGGGCAACCCAGACAGACCGCACACTTGCAGCCACGACTGGTGAGGTGTTTACTTCAGGGAGGGAGCTACCCTATAGCAGTGAGACTGAAGGGGATCCACAGCTGCTTGTGGGTACTGATGTTTCCTTGGACAGAGTGACGGCAAGGGCAGAGGTGAGTAGTTGTAGCACCAGGCTAACAGTGAGGTACCACTGTCAGAGGATACCAGACTTCCTGTGGAAAGGGAGCTGGGAAGGGTTACAAAGAGAGAGAGTTGAGACAGGTTCAACTATCAGACCCTACATTACAAGGCCTGAGGGAGGTAACTAGTGAGGCACCTGATTCTCAAGGGAAGGGGGAATCTGTATACTGGGACAAAGAGTTACTCTATAGAGAATGGACCCCTGAGGAAGAGCTAGAGGGTGAGAGAATACAGCAGTTGGTAGTGCCCACAGCCTACCACCTGGCACTTCTAGCCATAGCCCATGATATTCCCTTTGCAAGTCATATGGGCATAAAATGTATGAAGAGACGTATTATATAGAATTTCTATTGGCCTAGGATTTCCAGAGATGGAACAGGGTACTGCAGGACCTGTGAGTAGTGCCAAAAGGTAGGCAAGGCAGGAGACAAGGTGAAAACTCCTTTGATGCCTTTGCTGGTGATCAAGTAGCCATTTCAGAGGGTAGCTATGGATATTGCAGGGCCTCTGGGTACACCAAGTTCCACAGAGAAAAAGTATATCCTAGTGGTAGTAGATTATGCTTCCAGATATCCTGAAGCAGTGGCTCTGTCCTCCATTGAGGCAGAAAAGGTGGAAAATGCTTTGTTAGAGATTTTTAGCAGAGTAGGTTTCCCAAAAGAAATACTGACGGACAGAGGTGCCAATTTCATGTCAAACCTGCTGGCTTGTCTGTGAAAGAACTGTGGGGTGAAGCACATAAAGACCACCCCCTACTATCCCCAGACTAATGGTCTTGATGAGAGGTTAAACCCTACACTCAAGTCCACGCTACAGGCATTTGCAGACCAGTTTAAGAGGGAGTGGGACAAATATTTGCCCCATCTGTTGCTAGCTTACAGTGAGTTGCCCCAGGAATCCACAGGTTTTTCAGCCTTTGAGTTGTTGCATGGACATAGGTTGAGGGGACCTCTAGATTTGATTCAAGATGAGTGGGAGGATGAGTGTGAATCCCACAAGGAGTCTGTTGTGGCATATGTCCTAAACCTCAGGACAAGGCTCAGGGAACTCATGGGCTTGGCCCAGTAGAACCCGGCAGAAGCTCAACTGCAGGAAGAAGTTCTGGTATGACAGGAATGCTTGAGATAGAGAGTATGCTGTAGGGCAGCAGGTAATGATTCTCATTCATGTCAAACACAACAAGCTTCAGGCAGCCTGGGGAGACCCTATGAAGTAGTAAGGATGGTCAGTGATGTTAACTACATGGTAGAACTGCTAGGCAGGAGGCAGGGGCACAAACTGTACCATGCTAACATGATGAAACCTTACCATGATAGGGAGGCCCTTGTGCTGAGTGTTTGCAGTGGATGGCAAGAGGAATCTGAGGGGGATCTGGTGACTGATCTCCTCATTGAGGCTCAGACTGACACCTCAGTGGAAGGGGTAGCAATGTCCCAGCAGTTATCCCCTACCCAGAGTCGAGAAATCCCAGCAGTGTTACAGGAGTTTGGGGAAATGTTCACTGGGAAATCAGGGCACACCCACCTGGTGCAACATCATGTGGATATAGGACCCCAAAGGCCTATTAAGCAGGCCACTTATTGGGTGCCTGAGGGAGTCAAACAGACTCTGAGGGAGGAGATACAGGAAATGTTGGAACTAGGGGTAATTCAGGAGTCCAACAGTCCCTGGGAATTCCCAGTGGTGCTGGTACCAAAGAAGGATGGCAGCACCAGGTTCTGTGTGGACTACAAGAAATTAAATAGTCACACACAGTCAGATGCATACCCCATGCCTAGGACAGATAAAGCCATAGAGCAACTGGGTAGGGCTATGTATCTTACCACTATTGATCTTACCAAGGGTTACTGGCAGGTGCACTTGACTCCCAGTGCTAAACAGAGGTCAGCCTTTGTGACTCCTTTTGGATTGTATGAGTTCACAAAGATGCCCTTTGGGATAAAACATGCCCCAGTGACTTTCAAGAGGCTGGTAGATCATATCATAGCCAGAGCAGCTGATTCTGCCCTTGGTTACCTAGACAATATTACCATCTACAGCCTTTCCTGGCAAGACCACCTTCAGTATGTCAAAGAGGTGCTGGGCAGACTACAGTGGGCAGGGTTGACCATTAAGCCAAACAAATGTCAGATGGGTATGGCAGAGGTCTCCTATCTGGGACATAGAGTGGGGAGTGGTAAGAGCAGGCTAGAACCTGCCAAATTGGAAGCCATTCAGGCATGGTCTGGCCCTGTTGCCAAAAAGCAGGTGAGGGCATCCTTAGGGACAACAGGGTACTACACAAAGTTTGTCCCCAGTTATAGTGCCATAGCTGCTCCCCTCAAAGACCTGACAAGGAAAAACAGGCCAGATAAGGTAGTGTGGACCCCATTATGTGAACAGGCATTCCAGAAGCTTAAAGGAGATTTGGGAGGACCCCCTGTGTTAGCCATTCCAGATTACTGAAAAGAATTTGTTGCGCAGGTGTATGCTTCAAACAATGGGGTGAGGGCTGTACTTAGCCAGGTTTCCTCAGAGGTAGAAGAGCACCCAGTGGTATATCTCAGTCATAGGCTTCAACCCAGGGAGGAATGCTATGCAGCTGTAGAAAAGGAATGCCTAGCCATAGTGTGGGCAATGTAGAAACATCACCCTTATCTATATGGAAGGAAATTCACTGTGGTTACAGACCATAATCCCTTAACATGGCTACATCGAGCCAGCAAGCAAAATGCCAAGTTACTAAGGTGGAGCCTAGGGTTGCAAGCATATGATGTGACAGTGCAGCACTGCAGTTGGGTTAGCAATGGCAACACAGATGGGCCCTTAATACAGGGAATGGGGTAAGGTATTCCCAGATAGGCTCAACCCACTCTCAAACAATGTTTCTCAAGGGTCACTCAAAAACATAGCTTGAGTTTTTTTTTTAGGGAGGTGGATTGTGACACTGCCAGCCTTGCTATCTGGAATTATGTAAATAAATCTATGTCGTTTGTGAATATTGATATGATTTATACAGAACTGTATGTTATGTACTGAGCTTCAAGTATGTAACCACAACATACCCTGCTAGAACATAGAAGATTAACTTAGACAACACTTAAAAAATAGGTTGAAATTAAGTGCTTTACAATGTGATATAAAAGTTAGTTTCAATGCAGCAAGAAGACAAGATGTCTAGAGCTAGAAGTTCTTCTATTGTCTGAAAAGGAAAGTACTTACCAGGTTTAAAATGTAAAGTGTTTTTGCTTTATGACTTCCTAGCAGCTACAAAGTTCTGAGCACATCTGAGAGATATGTATTTTTAACACAGAGATGTTAAAATTCTTAGTTTCTGTTTTACCCTGTGAACTGAAGTCAGATGACAAAGAGTGATGTCACCAAGCTAACCCAGCAGTAATATCTGATACTGATTTAAGAACTCTCTCAGAAAGAGACTTTGCATTTTGTATCTTGTCTTGGACCTAGAAACATCCACTCAGTACTTCTGCCTGTGTGTTGTCTGTAAGTAGGACTTAAGGCATAGTATTTCTCTTGGATATAGATAGGAATATGGTAAGGATTAGTTTAGATGTTTTCTGTATTTATTAAAGGCTGTCATGCAGAGTTGTTTTAAAATATTACCTGTGATTTTGAACTCTGAAGTAAGTGTGTACTAAATAGTGTCTTGTTTTTTTATTATGCATTATTAAATATATTTAAAACTATCTTTGCAGCTGATATTTGTGAGACATATTTAAGCTCTTAGAGTAATAGCATACGTTTTTGGTGACACTGTACAGGCCACTCCCAAATAGGCTTGCAAGTCTTGGTCAGACTACCATTTGGATTAATAGTAACATTACACAGTAGGATTACTGACTCTTTGTAAGGGCCTTATAGAAGCTGATAAGTAGGGTGGCTGGTGGCAGCTGGTACTACCTTATAGTCTGGGCAGAAAAGGGGCATAGATACTAAACCTGTGCTAGCCTTTCCCAGGTGTGTGTGTTTGTATATAAAACAAATCTCAAAGTGTGTGTGTGTGTGTGTGTGTGTGTGTGTGTGTGTGTGTGTGTGTGTGTGTGTGTGTGTGTGTGCCAGCTACTTGGGCAGGGGCACAAAGCATAGCTTGGACAGAGAAGGTACTGGAGGTCTTAGCTTGGACACTCAGCTGAGATCTTAACCCTATAGCTGTGCCATTGGGGAGTTTTATTAGGGATCTGGAGAAAGAAAGAGAAACCAGCCCCTGACTGACTGTGATCTCTGTGTGCTCTTAAGGGAAATTGTACTTTACTGTACCAGTAACCTCCCATTATGTACATCTCACACTGTTGCCAGTGGTGAGGATTGAGTCTCCTTGATCACTGGGCCAGTGCACGGGATTCACAGTAACAACCAACAACTAGGTGTGCAACTGTTTCCAATTCTGTTTTACAAAATCTACATATGTCTGTTTCTCCCACATGTTCAATGCACTTTGTAAGCAAAGGTGTACATAGCCCACAATCTTAGGCTGCCAGTATCAACCTTTCATCTTTTGGTTTGAATTTGCCTCTCCTTAGGTTCATAGGTAGGTTCATAGGTAGGTACTAGGCTATTGGCCCTAGGGCCTATATAAGCCTAGCCAAAAATTGTACCCTGGCTTTCGCCACCCAAGAAAATTATTTTCTTGTGCCCCTGTCGAGCAGAGCCACAGAAATGATCCCTGGGATGAATTTCCCATTTCCCATCCAGTATAGGTTCATAGGTAGGTAATAGGTTCATAGGTAGGTAATAGGTTCATAGGTAGGTCATTCATGCATTTGATCCTGATCAACATGAGGTTCTTCCAGAAGTTTTCTATACTTGCAAATATATTTATGCATTGTCCACATTTCAGCCTTCACATCTGGTCTTTCACCTTATATTTTTTCTTTTGCTTTTTTTGGCACATTCAGTTGCTGCCTGATTTTTATCTAGTTCTAGTTTGATTTCCATTCCTGCTTGATGCCAATATGCTTCTGCTAGACTAAGCAAGGAAGTCATCTTAGATTTATTCCCCTTATGTTTCAAAGCTTTCACTACGTTTCAGTCTTGTGAGGTCAGCAGATATGTGTGCATCCTACAATTGCAGATCTATACATGTAATCAATTTCAAGGAGGCCCAAGCCTCCTTTAGAATGGGGAATATATAATATGGGTATGCACTGATTTTTTTATAAATCATTTGGTGAGCATGACGCATCCTTCTTGTTTTCCTGTCTAATATATCCAAGATATTTTGGGGTCAGTCAATCACTCCAAACTGTAAGTTAGGACAGGAAGAGCAAATTAGTTTATAGCTTGAATTTTGTTCCTAGATGTCAATGATGTTTTCAGGATTAAAGTCTTCTAAAATATTCCTTACTAAGTTTTATTCGCATTTGTTCATATTTTATTATTGATCCTTCATCCATACCCAAATATTTATACACTCCCTTTTGCACAAGTTCTTTTATGTCTCATTCTTGTCCCAAACTCATGTTTTCTTGGTGCTGCAGTTTTCTTGTGTTAAAGGTTGCTTTAGCACATTTATCAAGACCAAATGACATTCTTATATCATCTGAAAAAGTTCTGACTACTTGCAGTTGTGCTTTCAATTCCTCATCTGGTGAGCTATATACTTTTAAATTATTGACAAAGAGAAAATGAGAGGTCTTTACACTTTGTTGTTTTCTAGCAGCCAAATTATAGCCATGGTATCATTTGTTAAGTAGCCTGCTTAAAGGGTTAAGGGCAAGGCAGAATAGCAGAGGTGATAGGGAGCCAACCTGGAATATCCCCATTTTAATTTTTATCCCTGGAATAATAATTTGCCCTTTATCATGGCTTAATTTCAAAGTGGTCTGCCACCATTTTATGGTCACTATAATGTAGTTGATCAGTGTAGTGGTGTATCTTATACATTTTAAGCACTCTGTTATTCATGAATGTGGGATACTATCAAATGATTTTTTATAGTCAATCCATGCCATACTTTGATTCCTCCCCTTTTTACAGTTCTCCATTATGACTTTATTTAGCAACAGATGATCCTGTGTTCCATATGACTTTCTTTTATTACCTTTTAGTTCTATTGCCATGATTGGATTTTCTTCTAAATGACTATAAACTCTGCTGGCATCAATTCCAGTGTAAAGTTTATACATCATTGGAAGGCAAGTTATTGGTCGATAAGTTTTAGGATAACTTGCAGGTTCACTCTTAAGTAGGAGCATTGTTTTTCCTGTTGTTAACCAAGTTAGTGTCTGTTCAGGGCATGCATATAAATAGTTCTTACTCATGGCTAAATCTTTGTGCAAAGATGTTAGTACTTTTAGCCAGAAGCTGGGTACTGCATCTGGGTCTGGGATTTTACAACTGGAGTTTTTTTTTTTACTTTATCTCAGTCTCTCTGAACTGTTACTTGATCCCATTTTATATCCTGTACCTTTGAACTTCTTATTCTTTCTTTTACATCTTCTATCCATTTAGCATCTTTGCTATGTTCCACAAGCCTTTCAATTCCTTTTGCCTTGTTTCCCAATTATCTATAGAAGTTTTTGGGTCATCAATAAATTGCTTATTTTGTACTTTTCCTTTATATTTATCTGTATATCTTTTAAGTTTTTCTGCCTGTGCTGAGATTTTTAGTTTATTATTTGCAATAGTGCAAGATAGATCCTGATCCATTATAAGACTGTGCATTCCTTTTTTCATGTCTATTTTTCTGAGTATTTTTGTTGATCTGTTCCCTCTTCTATACTCTTCCAACAGTGACACTTGTCTTAATTGCTTTGTAGTTTTCTCTGTTCGATACTTCCATGATGATATTTGATTTCTCCCTGCTCATTCCCTTACTGCGATGTGTTCTTGTGGTAGAATTGTATCTGTTATTAATTTAGCTGCACAGTAATTTATCATGTTTATTTCTGTTATATCACATGGATCTCTATGGACAGTCTTAATTACTGTGTTCATTTGTTTTATCAGACTTCTGACTTTTTGGGATTTATTGACTTTCTGCAGTTTATTCTTTCATTGATCTTAATGTATCTATCTCTATTAAAACAAGCAACTCTTCTCAACTCATTTTCTTGTAAACTGAGGGTACATTTTCTGTTCTCCATTTCTTTTGGGCATTCTATAGAGAGTTATATAGCATCTTCCTGTTGCACATCTTCTTCAATTTCATCCCGTGTCATCTGTTGCTCTGTCATATGGGAACTCATGGCCAATAGCATCTTCCTGTGGCACATTCTCATCAATTTCATCCTATGTCATCAATTGCTCTGTCATATGGGAACTCAATGGCCCATAGCATCTTCCTGTGGCACATTTGTCATCCATTGCTGTGTCATATGGGAAGTCACTAGCCCCAGCAGGGAGAGTTTCTCAATGATACCTTAGTGGGGGAATGTGTCAAAAGCCTTGGCCAGGTCAAGACAGGTGATATGCACTGTCTTACCTTCACCCAGGTCTTTGGTGACTTTCTCAAACAAGTCTACTATGTTTAATAAGCATAATCTACCCTTATCAAAGCCAATTGGTTTGGCTCTAGATTTTGAAGGTCACCTATGTTCTTGTTGATAATGTCTATGATGAGTCTTCTCATGGCTTTGCAGATGAGAGTGGTTAGACTTGTGAGTCTATACTTCCCAGGGTCGGTTGATGGCCCCACTTTGTGAAGGGGATTATTGTTGCTGTTTTCCACTCTGATGGAAGAAAGGCAGTTCTCAGGCTATGGATAAAGAGGACACTAAATGGGTCCACTAGATCCTGTTTAGATTGCTTAGTAAGCAACCTGGGATGTTATCTGGTACCACTGAGGCCATGTTTTTAACCTTGGAGAGCACATATATGACCTAATTTCCAGAGATACTGGACAGAGGACTGTTGTCAAGTAGTGTTTTTGGGTAAGGCCTCTGGGTTCAGGGGGGTGACATTTTCACCAAATCTGTCAGCTAGCAGGTTGGCAATTTCCACCAGTGCAGCTTCAAGTTTAGACTCCAAACATTAAGCAGTAGAACCCTGAGTCTGCCTCCAGTGGATTTTTTTTACATTGGAATTTTTGTTGCTTTGACATTGCCTAAAAAAGGCACTATGGGGGAGGCAAGTGCCTTTGCCAGTATCCAACAACCTAGAGGACACAGTTGTAGACAATCTCTGGCAAAGAAGTGTGCCTGTCGACCATCTCACTCCCAGATGGGAGATACTGGATCCCCTTGGACTGACACCAGAAGCTAAGTCAGTTGTTAATGTTGATAATTTCTTGTTTATATTGTGGCATCATCCTGAGTGATGGTTCATTTTACATATGCATCCATTGTGCAGTCTGTATTGTATCATGTTGACATATGATTATTGTTCATTCTATCACTGTCTTTATTGACATGCCCTCATCTGCTGTTCATTACCATGTTTCCCCTGTCCTCTTTCCCTGTGTTCATTCCTACAAGTTATCTGTGTGTCCCTAGTCAATACACACACTTCCTGTGACTGTTTCTTTATAATGCAGTCTATGTACCCTTACTAATTATTTACATAACCTTTTGCTCAGTTTGCCTGAAACAGGTTTCCACAATAACTGAAAAAAGAGAGAACTCCAGGCTACCATGACATATGAGACAATAATTTATTAACAGAAAATGGTAAGCGCTTTCAAGGTAAAACAAAACCACTTCATCAGACCAACAGAATACATACAAAACAAACAAATAATCCTTTACAGTAAAAACAAACCAAAGTACAAGATAAAATCACATGTATCAAGAATATTTAGCATTCACTTCAAAAAGGAAGTATTGTTGCATCACCAATGAAAATACTTGTAGTGACCAAGCCTCTTAAAATAACTGGCTAATTATTGTAGTTCCATCTATTCATAAAAGAGTATATCTCACCTATCAAATTTATCCTTAGGCATGGTTAAGTGTATATCATCAAATGAAAGAGCAAAAAAACTTCACCAATCACTTCAGTGTACAGGGCGAGTCCCATAGCCCGGATGTATGATTGGACCAACATCTCATGATCATAAAACAGATCATTCCGAGCACGTATGCAGTAAATCAAAATTACTTTTTCAAACCAGCAAAATGAATAAAAACAATTAACAATAATCTAAACTAAAAATGAGTCACAAGCAAAACAAATTCACATATTTCAAGAATAAAAAAATTGAGCATTCACCTCAAAGCGGGAAATAACGTTGCACCACCAACAAAATTGCTTATACGGGCCAAGCCTCTTAAATTATCTACCCAATTGGTGCAATCCCATCCAATCATAAAGTAAAGTATCTTACCTATCAGATCTAGCCTAGGGCATAATTAATATACTTCCTCAAACAGAGGAACAAAAAAACACAACCTATAGCTTCAGTAATACAAGACGAGCCACCAAACCTATAAAGTGATTGGATTGACACTTCATGATTATAAGGCAGATTGTGCCAACAAAATGGACATATTCTAATGTTACAAAACAAAACACATATGAATTCTACTCTACAAAATAAGCCTCTAGGCCCTACACCATTACTACAAGTCCACCTCCTTTATCTGCTGGTTAAAATTCAAGGCAGGTGGCTTGCTGGAGTTCATGCAAAGCAGCTCTTTCTCTTGTAGTAAGATTATAAAATTTATGCTTATGAGGAGTAGTGAATTCCTTACAAATGTCTTCATCACATAAACTAACAAAAGCCTCAACAAACTTATTAGGGGTAGGCATAAAAGTACTAGGTTTCTTAAAGTCAGACACATCATTCAATTGCACAGGGAACATCAATGACAGGTAGATGTCTTTAGCAAACAGTCTCAAATCAACTATTTCAGTTATAACAGAGGCTTGACTAGGGATAAAACTCAGTCCCTTATTCAACATAGAAATGTGTTGTTCTATCAAAGAATACGACAAAATATTAAAAAAAAACTGTTTATTCAATTCTTCCATCTTGTTTTCATTTGAAGTGGTGGTGTGGGTTGTTACCACTCCCCCTTCTCACCTTGCTCCATCAATGGTTCTTCAGGAAGTCTCACTCTATTGGGAATGGGGCAGATAAAAAAAAACATTCTTGTGTAAATTCACTACATTAGTGGTGGAAGCAAAGGATTCTATGATGGAGTTAATAACTGTAGTAGGCCCCCAAATTTGGATTCATTGCTTTCCGTGCAGTCTCCTGCATGGCACCTATCTTAGTTGTTCTCTGTAAATCAACAGAAAAATTTGTATTATTCACTTGGGTGTTGAAGCTATCCAAGTCTCTGAAATTGTCACACACTGAGGTCATTTCTTTCATAAATTCATGTGGCCATGAAAAAACATGCCCCTTTCTAAAATCATTAAGATCACATTGTAATTTCTTCAATTTAAGTGCCTGGAGTCTCATTTCAAAATTCACTACATTATCAAAGACTCCATCCAACTGTAGACTAAGAGCCTCTGAAGTGCATAGTTTAAAAATCTCTTCTTGTAAACTCCTAACCTCAGTGACAAGCTTCAGTTCAATAGGATGAAGAAACCCAATAAGTAATTTCATATAGTTAATACTTAATTCTATGTTTAGAGTCTGCCAACATCCAAGTTAATAATACAGATTTTTCTGTTGATTTACAGAGAGCAACTAAGATAGTGCCATGCTGGAGACTACATGGGAAGCAATGAATCTCAATTTGGGGCCTACTACAGTTATTAACTCCATCATGCAACACTGAACGTCTATCACTAAAGTAGTGAATTTATACATGAATGATTGTTTACCTGCCCCACTCCTGATAGAGCAAGATGTTTGGAAGAACTGCTCACAGAGCAGGGAGATAAGGGGGCGTGGTCAACAACTTACACCACAACTTCAAATGGAAACAAGACAGAAGCATTAAATAAGCTGGTTTTTAATATGTTGTCTTATTCGTTGACAGAACAGCAAATTTCTGTTTTGAATAAGGGATTGAATTTTCTCCCTAGTCAAGCCTTTGATATAACTGAAATATTACTTGATTTGACACTTTTTGCTAGAAATATCTGCCTGAGATTGGTTCCCTGAGCATTTGAATGATGTTTCTGATTTTAAGAAACCTACTACTTTTATGCCTACCCCTAATAAGCTTGTTGAGGCTTTCATAAAGAATTCACTACTCTTCATAAGCATGATTTTTATAATCCTACTACAGGAGAAAGAGCTGCTTTGAATGAACTTTGGCAAGCCGCCCACCTTGAATTTTTACCAGTGGATAAAGATGGTGGTATTGTCATAATGGGCAGAGACCATTATGTACATTGCATGGATGCAATGCTTAATGATGAAGAGATTTATAAATGCATAACAAAATATTCTATAAAAATTTGTGTGGAGTTCATCTGTTAATTTATGACTTGTTGACACAACTGATTAATTCTGATCTAAGTGACTCCCTTACTTTATGGGCTCCCCAAGAGTCACACGGATATTGTGTCACCTCCTATGAGACCTATTCTCTCTAGAAGAGGATGGGTCACAGAACCTCTCTCAATCCTCTTAGAAAAGACATTAGGACCCATCTTAAACAATATGCTAACAGTCTGAAGAGCTACAAAAGAATTTTTAGAATCATTATATGAATGGGCCATATCCTTTAATATACACAGTGGCTATATGTTTGTCACCTTAGATTTACCATCTTTATTCACAGTCATTCTGAATGACCTAGGTATTGATAGTGTAAGGAATTTTTTAACTATGAAGTCCGATTTTCCAGCTAACAAAACAGAGCTGGTATGTACACTTTTAGAAATAGTATTGGAAAATAATGTTTTCACTTTTGGGAGCAGATGTTTTGTTTTAAGCAAAGGTGTAGCAATGGACACTGCATGTGCCAATAGCCATACCAACTTGGTCTTGTTTTTATGGGAATCTGAGAATGTATTGACCAACAATTGCTATGCACACTTAATATATTTTTATAAGAGATTTGTTGAGGATATATTTCTCATCTGGTGTGGTACACAAGCTGAATTAGAAGGGTTTACTGAGCTGTTGCATAGTACCACTAACTATTTTAAATTATGTTATAGTAGCTCATGTGACTGCATAACTTTTCTTGACGTAAAAGTGGACAGGAATGAGTTCAGTAGTTTTTGAACAAGTATTTATAAAAAAAAGTGAAAAAAATACCCTTCTACATAAATCTAGTATATGCCCCAGACATATGAGTAGAACTGTACTGAAAGAACAAGTGATAGAGTGATGAGAGTTCATAATAATGATGCTGATTTTGAATCAGCCCTCATTAAATTAAAGGATGAGTTTATTGAGAGAGGGTATAGTGTCACAGAGATTGATCACTGTATAGCAGAATCCTGAAATGATGGGAGATAAGGGGAGGTCTTATTTTTCTAAGAAAATGTTAATAATAATGATACTAGACAAGAAATAGTCAGTAGTAGCAAGAATAGACCATTTTTTACCTTCTCTAATAATGTCAGCATTGCCTGTGATATTGCTAAAATTAACTGGTTGATTCTACTAGCTGATCCTGATATTAGGAAAGTAGTTGATATGCAACTCAAGTTCATTTTTTTGGAAAAATCTGTCTTAAAAACATCACTTGTGTTAACAGAAATTAGCAAAAGGTGCATATACACTGTCAGAATGCAGAGGTACATTCAAATGCACTGCTTGCTCTGCATGTAAATTTATTTTCACCTGTACTTCTTTTGTACATACAATGAATGGTCTTCAGATAACATGTAATTTCTTTGCCAACTGTAGAACTAAGAATGTTGTTTATTATGCATTGTGTTCAGTATGTGATACACTTCATATTGGTAAAACTAACTGATTCTTTAAAGACAGCATGATATAGTAAAAGTGAAGGTCACTAATGCTTTAGCGAAGCATGTACTCGACTGAGGTTCACAGCATACTTTTAAGGTTTTTTTTTTGTTTTAGAAGTTGTTTCTGTTAGTGACAGAGCTGGGGATATAAAGAATAAGACAGAACGTGTAGAGCAAACATGGAGTTTGTTGTTGAAGGCTTTTATTGAACCTGGTCTTAACTAAAGAGTTTTGCTTAAGCCTGCCTTGAAAGCACATCCATTGAAACATTAGCTTGGAGGTTTCTCCCCAATTCAGATGCATTATTCCTGTATTAGATATGGTGTATCCACTTTTCAGTAGGATCTGGAGGCTTATTTTGTAAATTAGAATTCATATGTGTTTTGTTTTGTAACATTAGACTGTGTCCAATTATGAATATTTTGGGTGGCACGATCTGCTTCATGATCATGACGTGTCGGAATAAGCCTGCCATGAAAACATGTCCGTTGAAACATTAGGGCAGAGGCTTGTCCCCCATTCAGATGCATCAGTATTGTATTGGATAAGGTGTACCAACATTTTAGTAGGGTCTAGAGGCTTATTTTGTGGACCAGAATTCATATGTGTTTTGTTTTGTAACATTAGAATATGTCCATTTGGTTGGCACGATCTTGGCTTTCTGATCATGAGGTGTCGATCCAATCACTTAATAGGTTTGAGGGGCTTGTCTTGTATTAATGAAGCTATAGGTTATGTTTTTTCACTCCTCTATTTAAGAAAGGTATTTAATTATGCCCTAGGTTAGAGCTGATAGGTGAGATACTTTACTTTATGACTGGATGGGATTGCACCACTTAAGTAGATACTTTAAGAGGCTTGGCCAGTATAAGCAATTTTTTTGGTGGTGCAACGTAATTTCCACCTTTGAGGTGAATGTTCGATTTTCTATTCTTGAAATATGTGAATTTGTTTTTGATCTTGACTCAGTTTGGCTCAATTTTAGTCTAGACTGTTGTTTAATTTTTTTTATGCATTTTGCTGGTTTGAAAAAGTGTTTTTTTATTTACCACATAAGTGCTCAGAATGATCTGTTTTATGATCATGAGATGTTGGTCCAATCATACATCAGGCCTGAGAGGCTAACCCTGTATGATGAAGTAATTGGTGGACTTTTTTCACTCTTCCATTTGATGATATGCACTTAACCACACCTAAGGATAGATTTGATAGGTGAGATATACCTTTTAATGATTGGATGGAACTATAATAATTAGCTAGTTATTTTAATAGGCTTGGTCAGTACAAGCATTTTCACTGGTGGTGCAATGATACTTCCTTTTTGAAGTGAATGTTAAATCTCTCACTCTTGAAATGTGATTTTATCTTGAACTTTGATTGGTTTGTTTTTACTTTAAATGTATTTGTTTGTGTATTCTGTTGATCTGATGAAGCGGTTTTGTTTTACCGTGAAAGGCTTACCATTTTCTGTTAATAAATTATTGTCTTGTAAATCATGATAGCCTGGAGTTCTGTCTTTTCTCTGCTTTTCTACTGGTGTTTTATTCCACTCTTTTATTCAGCAGTTTTTGTTCTATTTTAGGTTTCTACTATACTTTGCACTGTATACACTGTCATGTAATGTGTTGGAAGTACATACAATGCTGGATCAATAACCTTGGTAATCATTGTGGCATTTCATGCAAACAGGCTGACCTAGTTTGCCTGTAGGTAAATAGGTTTACATGTCTGCTGCTGTCTCTGTTGCTTTACACAGTTTGACCAGTAACACTGTTGCCAGCCATGAAACTGCATTTGATTACATTTAAAAGTGGTGAGCAGCATGAATATATAATTAGCACTGCTGCACACTGCACAAACATGTAAACCTCCATGCAGGCTTCGTGGTAAACCTTTACGGAGTTTATTGAATCCCCAGGTATATTTCTAAGATTATGTTAGCTTTCTAGATTCTGCCTCCAAAGGAGCTCCAGAAGACTGCCATCTAACTTCTAATTATTGCATCCTGTCCCCTCTTTCAAAATTAACTTATAAACTCACAGTAAAGTCAAGTATTTATGTAAAGAGTGCCATAATTTTTTCTCTAAAAATATAAACCAAAAAATTGTTTACTGAAAACATCTTCTAACTTATAGCACTCATTAGCTTCAGCATTTTAGACTGGATTTTATTTATTTATTTTTTCACTTATTTTTTTCTTCCATTTCCCTAACAAAACTTCAATGTTCCCCAAGCTACTCAGCTGACCTATTTGTTTCCTTAGAAGGTGAGAAGCACATCACCCATTTATTCCCTCTATGAGATGAGTTTCAGTTAAGTAGATGGTATTATCGATTGTCAAGAGAATTGGGAAGTTGATTTTAAACACCTACCATTTGTCCTGTGTATGCCTAGAAGGATGCTCAAAGTTCAGTGTGCAGTAGATCTTAAATAAGGTGCGTCACCCCTTTGGTGAAAGAATAACTCTTATGAAGTTCCTGCTTCAGAAGTAATACTTCTTTGTCATCTCAGCTGTGCACTTGGAATCTAACATGGGGAGAGCACCTCAGAAATGTGCACCATACTGGCCAAGAGAGGTGATCAAGCACTGTTTCATAACTCTTCTCCCTCCCGTTGTAAGATCTTGCAGTGCCTGGGCCTCTAGCAGAACCCATGTCATTTGGATCATATTGAGGATGTACACCAAAAGACCTGGTTTAGTCATCACATTTTGTAATGTTCTGTAAGTAATTTATAATTCATCAGTAGTCATTTAAGTTACACACATACCATCAGCAGCATTTTTCTTCATTCATTTCATATGAAGTTAAGCAATTTTGTCAACGCCACTTGGTTGTTGACATATTTACACACTTGAAAATAACTATTTGTATAAATAAACATATGAACAGCATTTAATTTCTCTCTAACTGTTCAAACAGAGTCAAGTATTATGCGTAGACTTGGTGTCACATCTCTAAGCTATGAGCTGGAATATTTCAATATTTTACATATAATACATATTATTACTATTATTAATTTAAATATGAAGAAGAAGTAGTAGATATCTATAAGCATCAGTTTTCTGTTACTAGATAAATGCCTAGAGGCATGAATAAGGCTTAATAAATTAATATCTTTACCATTTATTTTAAAATTGTATGTAACAATGCTGTAATGTATTTACTATTTACATTTTCTAAGTTATGTCTTATTAATAATGTACAAATTTTAGCACTCTATATTTCATAAACCAATTACAGCCTCTTTGTGGAGTATGAGAAGATTTCCATGTTGCCATCATAAGATTCAAAACAAGAAATAATGACTTACCTGTAATTTGCCTGCTATAAGGGCTAAAGGGTATTTTAAAAAAGTACAAATTGATGTATACAGTCAGAATTTTACTTATAATCACAAGATCCAGATACAGTATTAAATTTGTAAGAAGTTGTTCAATGAAGAATGTTCAACAAAGAAAGTAAAAAAGAAAAGTATGCAGTACTTTATCACTGTATCAGAACATCTCAAATAGTACCTTGAAGTATGGATAGCATTTTCAATAGTTTAATGGTATATGAAATGCTCTGTATAAGAATTTCATTAAAAAAAAAAAAATCACAAAAATTAGGGGTAGGGTACATTTAGTATAAAATATGTACTGAAGTATATTATTTTTAATGAGCATTTATTTAGTCCTAGGATAATTATTTTGTGTGAACAATGTCAGAATATGACCTAAGTATTTATATCAGGGAACTATTTAAGTATACATTCACATTAATAATGATGCAGTTTTGTTACCATATGACTCATAGTGACTATCCCTGGGACACCTTGGGTGTAGTCATGGCCATCCCTTCTCTGTTTACTGCACATGTGCAATGAGCCCCAGTCCTGATTAACAATGACTATAGATAGGCACATGTACATGTTGAGAAGCTCTTTAAAAATCCTAGCTGTGGCTGCAGAATGGATTGTGAGAAAAGAGTGGAGGAGTACGTTGTGGCTGCAGGGAGGTAGGGGCAGCAGTAGTAATTGTGCATTGAGCACAAGCCACAAAGTTACTTGGCATGATCTCACACACATAGTTGTTGCAGCAAGACAAAGAAGGTATGTAACATCCCTACAGGGTTATGAGCCCTGTGTGATAATCTATTTTTGATGCAATTATATATATATATATATATATATATATATATATATATATATATATATATATATACATACATATATGTATATGCGTGTGTGTGTGTGTGTGTGTGTGTGTGTGTGTGTGTGTGTGTGTGTGTGTGTGTGTGTGTGTGTGTGCACGTGTGTGCATGCGTGTGTATGTGCATGCATGCATGTGCGTGCAGTGTACAGAGAATATAATCTTTAGAGAGTAGTAAGGGAAGTAAGATGATCCCAGGAGGGTAGACTAGATAGCATGGCCATACATAAAAATAACATATGAGCCCACATCTCTTCCTACTTACAGTGTGCAAAGCACTTTATTTGCACATTATGCTACAAGAACAGTTTGAAAAACACTGTTAGGGAAGCACACAAGAGTTGGTTTTTACACACCTGCAGAATGAAAACATACAACCCTGAGAGACTTAAACTTATAAACCTCCCCACTTATAATGTGCAAAGCACTTAATTCACAGAGTGAGTTACAGAAGCAATGAAAAACAGTGTAAGGAAAGCACACAGCAGTTGCTGATTACACACATGCAGAATGAAAGCATACAACCCTAATGGAACGTGAACCTACACCATCAAGGAAATGCACAGCAGTTTGTAGTTATACACTTGTGA
The DNA here is from genome assembly GCF_019279795.1 of Protopterus annectens. Taxonomy (NCBI): domain Eukaryota; kingdom Metazoa; phylum Chordata; order Ceratodontiformes; family Protopteridae; genus Protopterus; species Protopterus annectens. The sequence goes on from NC_056739.1 coordinate 1,761,210,086, forward strand.
AAGGCAAGCCTACAACCCTAAGGGGACTTGAACCCATACACTTTCCAACTTATGGTGTGCAAATTTCTTCATTTATATACTGAGCTGCGGATGCAGTGAGACAAGAAATGTCAGGGAAACATGCAGGGGTTGGTAGTTACACATCTGCAGAATGAAAGAATAAGAGAGTCAACAACAATTCATTTCAGATACCACCTTTGTATTTGAATCTACTACCCACAAACATAATTGGCATTGTAATTTATTGTAAGGGGGAACTACCTAAATGCTGTCAGTTGTACTGTATGTAGTATGTTCTAACTGCTGTGCAATGGCACTCATCTCATGTATGTGGCTGGTGGCAGCTGAGGACGATGTATATAGTGCATGGTAATGGTTGTACTTAGTAGCTGGGCATATGGAAAATGGCAGCCCAGCTCTTTGTTATACAATGATCACTGCAGTTCTTTTGGGTTGCAAGTAGACATCAGTGGTAGTCTTTATAATTTACCTCACAAATTATGATCACAAATGACAAGTGACTTGGAAGTCCTAGATATTTTTCCCATTTCTTCAATGGAGCTCAGGAAGTTTGCACTGTAACTTCCTATGAGTGGAGCCTATGCCTGTTCACAAAATCAAATTATATCCTCACACTTGAAAAAGATGCTCATATCTCTGGAACTGTAAAGATTATTAAAAGACTATAAATGACAAACTCTTCAGCACAAACTATTTTTATAGTGGCAGTATTCTTTAGGTTCTAGGTCTTAAACTGAATTTTATAAGTCACAGTAAACACAGTAACTATTACATTTGTAATATTTTGCAAACAATTTACAATATCTCAGCAACCTCTCAAGTTACACACACAGTGTCAGCAGCATTTTACTCATCTAGCTGAGAGCTTTCATGAGACTAAGGAGTTCTGTCTGTGTTACCTGGTTGTTGAGATATTTAGAAAAATATGAAAATTCTATCTATATAAATTAATACAATAAAAACAACAGTTAATATCTAGTTACCTGCACTAGACAGAGGTCAAATATTAATGCACTTGAGTTTACTATTGTGTAAGCTTTAAGATGACATCTTTTAAAACCTTGTACATAGCATGGTTTTGGAATTATTGATGCAAATATGAACACATAATATTTGACGCCTAGAGGCGTCAGCAGAAATTAATTGCAGATGCACCTGGAGGCGTCACTTGGATGTAATGAGTTAAAGGGAGGTAATTGGAATAGAGAAAATAGATAAAAAGTGGAAGCAAACAGAGGGTAGAATAGAAGTTAACAAACTACAGAATGAGAAGGGTTGAGGTGGGGAATGAGTTTTTTTTCCTCTGTGGGTCAGGTGTCCATTTTCCATGCATAAAGTGAACATAAGTTGGGAACGAAGTAAGGGACATAAGAAGAAGGCAAGAGTTAGTTAGGTAAGCTAACAGAGGAAGACACATACAAATGGCAAGAATATGTTACAACATTTAGTTCACATACACAAATGATAGGGTATGAGGTAAGGTAGTCAAGGAGAGGAACACAATGGTGAAGGAAATATCAGACAAACAGAGAGAAGACAGTGTTAAGTGGAGGACTGAACAACCAACAGGGGTGAGCACAGGCACAAAAGTCTCTGTCAGATGTGACCCAGTGGGAGATTACTCACCACCTTGGGTACCAACACCATTGGGCACAGTCTCAGATGGTGAAGTCATTGCTGGTTGGGGAAGTGACTCAGTGCGAGTTGCCAGAGGAGGTTCCCTATCTGGCCAGTTCAGGTATCCAACCTCCTGTTGATTATCTCTTTCATAGTGTCTGCCAGCTGCCAGTAGGTGACAAGGGTGTCACCTCCACTGGAATTGCAACCAGTGGGTACAACTGTCTCAGCATCTGGTGCAGGGTTACTTGAAGTGGGTATTGCAGGTAGGGTAGGAGGTGACTATGGCAGGGTGGGATCGAGATGTACTGGATGTCTCTGGTAGTGGCAGCAGTGCTGGTACTACTGCTGCTGCCACTAATGGGGAGCCAACATGCCTTGCAGAGGCAGCAGAGGGATGGAAGAAGACCTTGATGCTGCTACTGCATATAATATTAAAATAACAAGGAGAGAAACAAAATAATAAACAACATAAATGTGTGCAATACAAAGTATTTCATCAAAGGGTGGGGAATACAAATTGTATCTTTTCCAGTAACTATTCTCATTTGCCTCTTCGAATGTGTTCATGCTTCTGTATATAATGGTATGCTGCTATCACAGTAACATAAGCCATCTCAGTCACTATGGCTGTATTTTATCCAAAAAGCTCTGCTAAGCATAATTTCAATTTTTTTTCTATCAGTGCTTTGCCATTATAAACTGCTTCTTGAACTAAATGTTATAGAATATTCACAGATCTGTAAATATGTAGATTTTTTAGCATAGCATTGTATCTGTAAATAAGTTTTACTCATGTCTTATGTGATCCTATTCAGCAGGGCTGTGCCTGCAAATGGTCCATTAAGATCAGTGTACTACCGCTGGTAAACAAATATAAATAATAAATAAATAAAGTACAAATGCAAATAATAAACTGAATCTGGCATATATTTTGACTATAATAAAATTACATCTAATATACTTGAGGTACGAACAAATGCTTCTCACTTTATAACAAGGACTGAGAGGAGAACATGATCCACGAGCTATCATCATCTGCCTTCTGACAGATAGAAAATTATTATGATAATCTACATGAACAAATCAACAGAGGGTCTTTAGTCTGAGACATAGTCACAATGTGTGAGACAGATGCACGTATACAAAGAAACCATGCTGCTCAGATATACATTTCACTCACAGGTTATAAGCAAAGGAAACAAATATACTGGGAATGATTAGGAAACCAACAAAAAATGTTGTAACTATCTGTATAAAAGCAACTTTATTAAAAAAAGGTTATAATAAAGTTGCTTTTACATGGGTGATTATGTCAGATTTTTGTCACAGTGGTGCAGCGGTAGCATTGTCACCTTATAACAAGAGGTTCTCTGGTTCAATTCTTTGCTGGGTGCCTTCTGTGCGGAGTTTATGTCCTCCCTGCATTCATGTGGGTTTTCTCTGAGTACTCCAGTGTCCTCCCACTTTACAAAGACATGTATCTGGAGTGTTTCTCCCCAGGCCTCCACTGAAAATTGGCGTTGTTCCAATTCAGACTTTCTCAGCAAATGTTAAATAAATATAATTTTGACATAGTAGTAGTATTTTAATACTGACAAAGATTGTCAATGACATAGATGCCTACCCACCCAAAAATGTTACTGATACATATTCTCCTGTTTAATTCTGTAATTAGCATAATGACACAGAAACTTCAAATGAAATACTTTATGAGAACACAAATGGGGGGGATTAAAACCACAGACATTCTCAAAATGTGGTAGCACAGCCATAACATCACCACCCTCTTGTCCAAGTATATATCAGGTTGCATGCACAGACACACTAACATTTAACATTCTGTTATACTGCTACATTTGACCTTTCATAATTATCACTGAACTGGCAATGATGTATGAAAGGTTTACTGTTTGGGAATGAATCTCTACCATATCATTATTTAAATAATGCTCTTATAAACTTAGAAAGTTCATAGAATAACACGTTTTGCATTAGCATAAATTTTCTGAATGGTATGAAGTCTGAAACTCAAATGTCTGTCATTATTTTCTAACTTCAATCTTTAATGATTTGTCATTAATTTGCCCAAAAACACAATTTTATGAAAAACAGACCAAAATATATGAGGCAAAAATCTGGACATTATACGAATATCTGTACAGGTGAGATACATGATCTCTACCATTGTTAGTATTAAACGTTGTACAGTCTGAAACACATGCACTCACCACAGTTTTCTATTATGTGCTCCATTATTCCCCTGTGCAGCTGTCTACTCTCTTCAATGTCTTTAGAAGATATAGAGATAAGAAGAGCACTGTCTGATATCTGCAGATAGATTGCAGTGGCAGGTTACGTGTGTAGCTAACATAAGCTATACTTTATAGTTGCAGTACATAGGTAGAGATTGTCTTTTACTTCATTATCCCATCACCCAGAAAGGAGATGATTACGGTGTCTCATGTTACTGTAGTAGTGATGGCACAGTTTCCTCCTGTGTGGGAGGCTAGTTGCACAGATGGCAACCTGGACTAAAATTTTCCAGGCTTCGGTGTTATGCTGTGCCACTTTATAACCTTTATACAGGAGCTTCTGGGTGTAATAGTTATGGCAGAAGAAAAAAATTATTTTGGACATTGTGCAACACATCTGCACTCTAAAAGGAGCAGTACCCTGTCTTTTCTAGCAATGATGTCTCACCTTGAAGAATCCCAGTAAAAACTGACAGAAAATTTGCACCCAAATCAGGTCTTATGTGTACCATCTGCCACTCACTGATGGGCTAAGATGGACTTCTCATTTGTGCAATGGGTCAGGAAATATAGGTACTGTATTATTATAGTTCAAAACTGTACTTTAGGGTGTGAAACATGGTAGTTCTGCATCCCTGTGTATGATGTTAAGAAATCAGGCACTACAATGACTCCATTTACAGTTATACATGGAATTGCGAGCTTGCCTGGAGGCATAGCCTGAACTGCTCATGCTCAGTGCTGCTCACCTTGACTTGGCATATGCACAGTACAGTGGAGAACTGACTGCAAATGCGAGTAAGTGCGGTCATCATACAAATTGATTGATTAAGAAACAATAATGCATTAACCTTGACTTAGCACCACCATTACACTCAGTCAGGTGAATTTGCACAATGTAAGGCAAAGGTAAGCAGAGAAAACCATTACACTATGGAACGACTTGTAGAGCAGCAACTTCAGAACCTGGCATTACTGCACCGGTCAAGAATGCATGTCTTTAAGTGCTATTGCAGTTCATGTCCATACTATAAAATAAGTCGGATAATACTTTTTAAATGTTTTGAAAAGGTGTATTGAGCAATGTACTGCAAGGCTAAGGCAACCCGTAGCATTATTTAGCAACTCCCAAAGGATGAACACGAGCATTCAGCTGAGTTCAGTTGTCCTGCAGGCACAGCCCCATTGCATAGCATTTATACATTTCTAAATCACTCCACGATCTTATTTTGCTTCATTAGTATTCACAAATAGATTTATTTAATAATGTTGCTCATTGCTATGTCATTATGCAGCCATTAGCATATATCTCAAATGACTATGCTGCTTGGTCTGGCTGTGTTGCAGAGTGTGTTTTTCTGAATTACACACACCCTGCATGTAACTGCCCATCATGCAGATTCACTTACCACAATGTAACAACATATGCTGAATCCCAGTTGTGATGATGTCAGGTAGTGCCAGCTATGCCAGGAGGAATAGATCAGTGGATGTGTAACATATGCCAGCATAGCTAGCTGGAATTTTGCAAAGAATTGTATGTCATTTGTATATCAAACTGATTTCTAAAGTTAGTCATGTTAAAAAAAATGTACTAACAGGGGTGCTGCTGCACAGAAATGAAATACACCTGTATGTCAGACTTTATCGAAACTGTTGAAATGAATATATTGCAACACAGGATATTTGTAGAGAAGAGGTTAATCTCAGGCCAGCTAACTTTGAAAAATTACCTGAAATTAAATTACTTGTTATAAGCCATAAAGATTGTATCTCACAGCCTGAATGCAGCCAGAGACACAACATGTGTGAAAACAAGGACTAGGAATCCTGTTGTATTGTCCTTAGTGATGAACTAATTGCTACCCTCGAAGGTGGAAGTGTTTAAATGGTTTTATAGCTTCTGGATGCTGTAGCACCTCTTAGCAAAGCTTTATGTATGTGTATTGTGATACATATGTGCAAGATCCTGGCTCAACTTCCAGTAAAGTGGGTACTATGGGAACCACAGAGTCAAGTAATCAGATGTGATGTCATTCTGCAATCAAGCACTGAAATGATGCGTTAATACTTGATGAGACAGGTGTCTCAGGGGAGTCTGTTTGTGAAACCTGACAAGAAAAATGACTCATTCACATTATCTTGCCTTGCTCTAAGTAAATAGGAAACACTAATTATTTACATTAGTCAAGCAAATACAGTGAGATTAGTTAAGTATTGTTTTTCTGTATCTGTGTGAATCTTTTGATCTGTTTTATTTTTAATATTTCCTGTGATTGAAACTCTGGTGCTTATTGTAAATAGATATTCAGTATTTTCATGTTCTTTTATTATTTATTATTAAATATATTTAAACTTTTTATTGTGTCTGGTCTTTTTAGTAAATGTTTAACCTTTGAGAGTACTTATATTTACTTAGTGAGGTTGTGGCATCATGCTCCTGAAAATCTTGTTGTTCAGCCAACAATACCATTGGTATTATTATTAATTTCACTCAGTATAAGTGGATATCCTGTTAAGACCCTAAGAGTAGCTGGCTGGTGGAAGTAGAACTACCTTATAGCCTTTGTTGAGTTGGTAAAGTGGGTAGTCTATGCCGGCCTTTCCCAGGTGTGTGTGTGTGTGTGTGTGTGTGTGTGTGTGTGTGTGTGTGTGTGTGTGTGTGTGTGTGTGAAAATCAAATCTCAAAGAGTGTGTGTGTCAGCTAGCTGGCACAGAGACACAGAGCTCCTTAGTAGTCAGTGTAGTTTCTTATTTGGGGCCTGAAGAGAGAGAGAGAGAGTCCAGCCCCAGGACTGGAGTGTGTTCCCTGTGTGCATTTCAGGGAAATTGTGCTTGGTGCAGAGAGCTTCATCTGAAAATACTGGTTGTGTCTATTTCTCTTAAAGTGAACATTCCCCCACCAGCATCCATTGTGAGGACTGAGGCTCCTTGATCAGTGGCCCAGAGAAGGGACCTCACACCAGTTATTATTGTTGGTGGTTCACAACAACAACTATTTACCAACGGTCTCTTGGTATATAGCAGAATAACATTCTACTGAATATAAATAGGCCAGAAATAATTAACTAAAAACAGATTGGTGAATCTGTTTCAGTCTGTTACATGCAAAACAAGATACTTATGTCAGTAGGTTTCCTACACATCTGCACCTCCAAGATTTCCTCTCCTTTCATTCGACAACTCCAAGGTAGCCCATCAATAACTGTCCAGCAATGAATTTCAGTGACTGAAACTGATTCACCAAAAGAAATTTTAGTTAGTTGTTTCAGACATTATAACTCAGATAAACTACCTTCCAGATGCATGTCATGATAAATCACCAAAATACCTACTATATAGTGCACAGATATACTTTTTTTATATACACAATCTAGCCTTCACAGGAATGAGATGCTTTACTTCTGATATGTGTCCACTCCACATATTAGTTTAAGTTAATATTTATGTTATATGTATTTCATTTTCTCACCTAATGTAGCAAATACACTGGCATATGCTTAGTTTTGCAGAACACATGCTGGAACTATTTTTAGTTTTTATCTAGTTTCAGGGATTGAATTCAATGTTATTGTACTTGTTCTAATGGCCAACTAAGCTGGATGTGTAGTCATTATTCAGGTATAGTAGACATCTAAGTTTAATAGCATGGTTTGCTTGAGAATTTATAAGTATTACATTTGTATCTATGTATGGCAAAACATGGATTATTATAGAATGGGGATTTTACTTAAAGTTACTGAGATTGTCTTGTAATGGCTGTCGAGACAACTCTTTTTCATAATAAAACTGCCTTGGTGGTTTCACATTCACTGGAAATCACGTGTTAATGGAAAATCATATTACTACTATCAACCCTTCTGGCAAATTATGAAACTGGATGTTGTTTCCTCTACTCTTTTCCTGGTCTGCTAAATGATTAAAAAATATTCTGATTTGTTTGCTCAGCCCTTGCCATGCTACTGACTCAAGTATCCTAGATAAACTCTCTCAGCTAAGTGTCAATCCCTGTGTAAGTCATTGGATAGCATACTCATTTACAAATACACCCCAGGAGGTTAGGGTGAGTGGCTATACCTTCTCCAAAGGACCTAACACTAGTAGCATACTCCAGGGTTCAATCCTTGGGCCAATCCCCTTTTAAGTTACTTCTTATAATACAAAGCTAGGCTTCTCAATATCCTCACAGGTCAATAGCCTAGTAAGTACATGTGAAAAAACTTTCTTTGTGACAGTAATTTAATCTTCTACCACATGCATTTAAGTTAAAATTAAATTGTCTTTTATTTTAGCAAAAAATAGTGATCTGAAGAGCTTAGCTCCTGCATTTTAGGCTGGAGAAGGACTGGAAGCCACATTATGTCATAATAATAAAAACATACAACCTTTTTATGTCTGAATAGCCTGCTTGCTCATTATGTAAAACATCTTTATTTTATTCATTTATCACTTGATGCTAGTCAAGCTATGATATTTGACGTAATCTTTCTGTAGCCCTTCGGAGGGTAGCATAAATACAAGCTGCCAGCAACTGTTGATAGAACATAGAACAATGATGGGCGAGCTTCAAGGATTTTTTTTTGTTTTGAGTTGCTTTACTTAAACAAGGATATTAATGTCAATGTTTAAAGTAAATAACAAAAGGAACATGTATAATACTTTGGGTTTAGGCTTTTTCTATGATAAAAACTAAATAGGTATATATCTTCTTCCAAAAGTTATTCAAAGGTTTCGATACAATTAACTGCCTATGCCTGCATATCATATCATATAAAAAGAGCAAATGAGATTTGAAATGTACAGACTGCAGCTGATTCACAATGCTTCCCATGACAGATGAACTTCCTCAAATAAATATATAATTCCAATTTCTTCTGACTTCTTTCCTTCTACTCTTTTATACTTTTATCTGTTGACATAAACGTTATTTAAATGTATCAAATTATTATGAATTCTACATCAATCTGGAATATAGGATGACAGTTTGGTATTTTAGAAGACGTGTTTACAGCATGCAGAAGGCATCTGTAGTTATAAACACAAGATTTAGGTTATAGACAACAGTTAATATGTGTTTTAATATTCTGTATTTTTGGAAGCAGTAAATTGTTTAAATGAAAGACTTGTACAAATTGAAATCAGAATGATATAAGCTGTCATACTTTTAAGAAGTGATGTGGAAGGAATCTCTGTAAGGAATGAAACCAGCAGTCTGCTTTAATCATCTCTATTAACTTCCATTTTGATGCTTTTCAGATGAAGTAATGCAGCTAATTCTTTTCTGCCTGACTGAATTGCTTTTATATATCAATTTACCTGATGCTTGTACACTTACCTGTCATTGTTGGAGCCAGCAGACTGCACAAGAAGCAGGTAACAGAGGCATCTGGCATAATTTCAAAACCACTTGACCTGGCATTTAAAACTTTGCAGATCAAATGATTTAGCACTAACTAGTGAACTATTATTTGAACTCTTAAGAGCAGTGGAAGAGGCAGCACAAAACAAACTGTGTCTGTAAAGTAATTGCCTCATATTTCAGTCTATGCCCTTTCAGTCTTATTTGTCTAAACATTTGTCAGTAAAGTAAGATGACCATCTAGAACTGTGATTTTAAATGCCAGGTCAAGTTGTTTTGAAATCATGCCAGCTGCCTCTGTTGCCTGCTTTGACAAATGTTTTTAAGTAGCTAGCATTATCCTTTGCACTTGTATTAAGAATGGACCACTGAAGTTCAAAAAGAATATAAGGAGTTTTGGAGGAAACCTGACATTGTTTATTGCTGTCATATCCACATTTTACAACAAATGCATTGAGCACTGCTACGCATTGTTTTCTTCAGAAGCTGCTGGAAGCTTTAAAAGGAATCAGTGTTATAGTTGCACTTATTACAATACAGTAACAGTGCTTTGTCTCAATAACATGTTATCATTATGAAAGTGCGGTATTCCTGCATTGAACCCAATTTTTCATACTTACTTTTATTTATAGTTTTGCAGTACTTGCTGAATTCTGCATCCATCAGTTCAGTAGCATTTCTAGCCTCTTTTCAATTGCGCCTATAGAGCTACATGGTAATATTATGGTCTGACATATTTGACGCTATGACCTATTAGATACTTCATCATGGATGGCTGAATTTCTCTGACAGATTTAGTGTTTGGGATCCCTGGAAAAAACATAGCTCCCATTAAATACTAATATGTGTTCCATATGGATGCTGTTGTACAAAAAATTGCACCACATGGGAAGTAGTGTACTTTTCACTTCCATTTGCTGCTAAGATACACAATATTTAATCACTTCAGGGAAAAAATATTGCTGTCTTCTCTAGCCCTACTATCAGTGCAGTTATTACATGTTGTGCATTATTTTTTATCCTTGTCTTCATCTTTCCGCTTATCTTTAAAACAAGCAAAGATGAAGTACACTGATAGCAAACTATATCACAGCAAGTACTTGTCAGTGCTGAAAGATGACCACTCCATGGCAGAAGACTGAAAACTGTTTCAGTGAAAACCATGTTCGTCAGCACCAGGATTACCTATATAGTCCCCCCCAAGCTGTGGTTCATAGGTTCATAGGAGATTACTCACCTAATGGCCCAAGAGCCCTTATAAGCCTAGTCATATTTAACCCGAGTTTCCCAATTTTCAATAGCTAAGTGAACAAAGTTCACAGAGGTATGACCCTATGCTATGGTAACTAATATCGACTGCCTCTGTCCATGGGGGACATGGGTGCCAACCCAAGAATAAATTTACAATTACCCAGCCATCAATCTAGGTTACACTTGAAAAGGTTCAGGGAAGAGCTTTACTTCACATGAACATGAAGCTTGTTCCAGAGAAGTAGTCTCTGAGAGATGTATCTGTTCTCTCCAATATGATTTATTTATGTCAGAGGCTGGGTTAAGATCCCAGGAGTGAATGATCCTCATGCATTTTGATTTGTGAATGTGTAACTTTTCCATTAGGGCTAGTTTGGAGACTGCCTGTAGGCTAGACACAGATTGCCCCTTAGTAGTTTGTAGGAGACAGAATACAGTAATAATGCTTTCAATTTTTCTACATAGGACGTGTTTTTTTATACTCTGTATCTTCCTAGTGAGAAACCTCTGGGGTCACTCCAGCTGTTGCAAATATCTGGTGCACAAAAGGGTGTATTGCTCTCAATTACTGGTCTGATGAGGTCAGAATACAATGCAATTATAACGTCCCTTGATCTGGATGCCATGCCCTTATTTATGAGTTGTGCCACATTGAGGGACTTTCTCACCACTGTAGACACATGGTGGTCGAAGTTCAGATTACTATCACCCTGAGTACCCAGATCACGTACCAGTGGGTCTACTCTTGGGGGTGGACGGTGCTGTCTATGGAGTATTTGATTTCCCAAAGAGAATAATTGTGCATTTTTTTTTTTTTGCATTTAGTTTCAACCCATGGCACGGGCACAAATCATTTGTCTGCATTAATCCTTTCAGCAGTATATCAGTATCTTTCAGGGATTCAGTGATTGCCCCTGTTTGCAGTCATCTGTGAACTTGGTCAGCCAAAGGCTGTCTACGTTTGCCTTGACTTCTGAGAAATAAATATTGTACAGGAGAGGGTCTAGTACAGAAACCCAGCCACTGGGGATGCACAAGTCAGTGCATTTCTTCGTGCCGGTCCCAAGCATGGATAAATGGGGAGGGTTACGTCAGGAAGGGCATCCAGTGTAAAACCTCTGCCAAATAACATATGCAGACAGCAATACAGATTTCCATACTGGATCGGTCGAGGCCCGGGTTAACAACGACTACCAACAGTACTGTTAGCCAACAAGGTGTGGGCGGAAATTGGGCTACTGTTGGCCGAAGGAGAAGAAGAGGGGAAAGGCATGACCAAAAACAGAAAGAGAGGAGGAAGGTTAGGAGTGTAGTAGTGAGGGTAGGAACTTTGAATGTTGACAGTATGACTGGTATAGGGAGAGAGCTAGCTGATATGATGGAGAGAAGGAAGGTTGATATATTGTGTGTGCAAGAGACCAGATGGAAGGGGAGTAAGGCCGGGTGTATAGGAGGTGGGTTCAAATTGTTCTATCATGGTGTGAATGGGAGGAGAAATGGGGTAGGGGTTATCCTGAAGGAACAGTATGCCAAGAGTGTTTTGGAGGTGAAAAGAGTGTCAGATAGAGTGATGTTTATAAAGCTGGAAATTGATGGTGTAATGATGAATGTTGTTAGTGCATACTCTCCACAAGTTGGGTGTGCGATGGATGAGAAAAAAAAATTTTGGAGTGAGTTGGATGAAGTGGTGGTGAGTATACGTAAGGGTGAGAGACTGGTGATTGGAGCGGATTTCAGTGGGCATGTCGGTGAAGGGAACAGAGGGGATGAGGAAGTGATGGGCAGGTATGGTGTTAAGGAGAGGAATGCAGAGGGTCAGATGGTAGTGGATTTTGTGAAAAGGATGGACATGGCTGTGGTGAATACATATTTTAAGAAGAGGGAGAAGCATAGGATGAAATACAAGAGTGGAGGAAGATGCACACAGGTGGATTATAGCCTATGCATGAGGGCCAGTCTGAAGGAGATTGGAGACTGTAAAGTGGTGACAGAGGAAAGTGTAGTTAGGCAACATAGAATGGTGGTCTATAGGATGATGTTGGTGATCAAGGAGAGGAGGACAAGTGTGAGAACAGTGCCAAGGATCAAATGGTGGAAGTTGAAAAAGGGTGATTGTGAGGTAGAGTTCAGGGAAGAGTTAAAACAGGCACTAGGGGGCAGTGAAGAGTTACCGAATAGCTGGGTAACTACAGCAGAGATGGTAAGGGAGACAGCTAGAAAGGTGATTGGTGTGACATCTAGACAGTGGAAGGAGGACAAGGAAACCTGGTGGAATGACGAAGTACAGGAGAGTATATAGAGGAAAAGGCTGGTGAAGAAGAAGTGGGATTGTCAGAGAGATGAAAAAAGTAGACATGAGTATAAGGAGATGAGGAGCATGGCAAAGAGAGAGGTGGCGAAGGCTAATGATAAGGCATATGGAGAGTTATATGAAAGGATGGACAACTAAAGAGGGAGAAAAGGACCAGTACCAACTGGCTAGACAGAGGGACCGAGCTGGGGAAAGATGTCAACAGGGAAGGGTGATAAAGGATAGTGAGGGAAACGTACTGACAAGCGAGGAGAGTGCATTGAGCAGATGGAAAGAGTACTTTGAGGGGCTGATGAATGAAGAAAATGAGAGAGAGAGAGAGAGAGAGAGAGAAGGTTGGATGATGAGGGGATTTGAATCAGGAAGTGAAACAGATTAGCAAGGATGACGTATGGACAGCTATGAAGAGGATGAAGAATGGAAAGGCTGTTGGTCCAGATGACATATCAGTGGAAGCATGGAGGTACTTAGGAGAAATGGCAGTGGAGTTTTTAAACAGATTGTTTAATGAAATCTTGGAAAGTCATAGGATGCCTGAGGAGTGGAGAAAAAGTGTTTTGGTACCTATTTTTAAGAATAAGGGTGATGTGCAGAGTTGCAGTAACTACATAGGGATAAAAGTGATCAGTCACAGCTTGAAGTTATGGGAAAGAGTAGTGGAAGCTAGGTTAAGAAGGGAGGTGATGATTAGCGATCAGCAGTATGGTTTCATGCCAGGAAAGAGCACTACAGATGTGATGTTTGCTCTGAGAGTGTTGATGGACAAATTTAGAGAAGGTCAGAAGGAGTTGCATTGTATCTTTGTGGACTTGGAGAAAGCATATGATAGGGTGCCTAAAGAGGTGTTGTGGTATTGTATGAGGAAGTCAGGAGTGGCAGAGAAATATGTAAGAGTGGTACAGAATATGGTACAAGGGTAGCTTGACAGTGGTGAAGTCTGCAGTGGGAGTGACAGATCTATTTAAGGTAGAGGTGGGATTACATCAAGGATCAGCTTCGAGCCCATTCTTATTTGCAATGGTGATGGGCAGGTTGACAGACAAGATCAGACAGGAGGCCCCATGGACTATGATGCTTGCAGATGACATTGTGATCTGTAGTGAGAATAGGGACCAGGTTGAGGATGCCCTGGAGAGGTGGAGATCTACTCTAGAGAGGAGAGGAATGAAGGTCAGCAGGACTAAGATAGAATATGTATGTGTGAATGAGAGGGATGAGAGAGGAATGGTGAGGATGCAGGGAGTAGAGTTGACAAAGGTGGATGAGTTTAAGTACTTGGGATCAACAGTTCAGAGTAATGGTAAGTGTGGAGGAGAGGTGAAGAAGAGAGTACAGGCAGGGTGGAATGGGTGGAGAAGAGTGTCAGGAGTGATTTGTGACAGACGGGTACCAGTATGAGTGAAAGGGAATTTCTACAAGAGGGTAGTGAGACCAGCTATGTTGTATGGGTTGGAGACAGTAGCACTGACAAAAAGGCAGGAGTCAGAGCTGGAGTAACAGAGTTAAAGATGTTAAGATTTGCACTGGGTGTGACAAGGATGGACAGGGTATTAAAGGGTCAGATCAGGTTGGACGCATTGGAGACAAAGTCAGAGAGGCAAGATTGCATTGGTTTGGACATATGCTGAGGAGGGATGATGGGTATATTGGAACAAGGATGTTAAAGATGGAGCTGCCAGGTAAGAAGAAAAGAGGAAGGCCTAAGATAAGGTTTATGGATGTGGTGAGAGAGGACATGCAGGTGGTTGGTGTGACAGAGCAAGATGAAGAGGACAGGAAGAAATGGAAACAGATGATCCACTGTGGCGACCTCTAATGGGAACAGCTGAAAGAGAAAAAGAAGAGGGCCTAGTACAGAACCCTGTGGTATGCTGCTGGTGACTTGCCTCTTGCTGGAGGTAAATTCACTCACTTTGACAGTATGTGTCCTGTTGGTGAAACATTTGGCTACCCATCTGGTGATGTAGGAGATTATGCCCAGTTGAGAGAATTTCTCTATAATACCTGAATGGGTAATTTTGTCAAATGTCTTGGCCAAGTCAAGGCAGGTGATATGTACAGTCTTTCCTTCATCCATGGCCTTGGTGACCTTCTTGAAGAAGTGAACCAGATTTAACAGACATGATCTACCCTTAATGAATCCAAATTGGGTTGGGTCCAGAGTTCTGGAGATTGCCTACTGTATGTCCTTGTTGATAAAGTCCATGATGATTCTTTCCATGGCCTTACTGATGAGGCAAGTCAGGCTTATGGGTCTATAATTCCCTAGCTCTGTTAATGGTCTCCCCCTTGTGCAGAGGGATGACTGTTGCTCTTTTCTATTTTGCCAGAACATAACCCCTCTCTGGAGGCTGTGGTTAAATAAAGATCCAAGTGAAAGGCAAGCTGAGATGTCATCAGGGCCCAGTGATGCCATGTTTATAGCCTTAGACAGGGCAGAGATGATCTGTACTCTTGAGATAATAGGCTGAGGAATGGTGGCAGTTATATTTTAGGGGACAACTAGTGAGGACAAGAAGTGAATTTTGATCCAAACCTGTCAGCTTGCAGGTTGGCGATTTCCTCCAGTTAAGTATGGATGGTGCCATCCTCAACCAGCACTGCACATAGCTGGGTATTCCCCTTAAAATTTCAGATGTAGTTAAAAATGCTTTGTGACTTTTCTTGACTAGGGAGGCTATTTTTGCTTCATAATTCTTTTTGAGGACTTGACCAGATATCTGATTTGTTTGTTTAAACCAGTGAAGTTCTTGTTCTGTTGAGCCTGTTCCCACCTATTTTTGGACATTATTTTTTTCTTTTGTTGTATAGCTTGTTTATACCAGGGGACCACCAGCATGACATGTTTTACTAGCAAGACCTGGGGTTAATGTGGGCTGGTACTGCTGATTCTATACAGCTGCTTAAGTGTCTTTACAGGGCATTGGTGTATATCTCTGCATAGAATTCTGTGTATTCTGGGTTTGGTGGACTTTGAAATTTCTTATGCCATTGCTTAGTATGAGATAATTTGTCTTGGAGAAATTTTTTAACATTTATGAGCTTGATGGGGTATCTGTCCCCATATTTATTTCAAAGGAGCACATTCTGTGGTCCAATCTTACCAAAAAGGACATTATATGGGGTGGGAGTACAACACTCCCTATATTATTGAGTACTATATCTAGGATATTTAAGCCACTAGTGGGTGTGCAATCAGCTGTTCCAGTGCATTTGCACTGACAAAGTACAAGGAACTCTGAGCCTCCATGCTAATGGTCATGTATGCTCCCCAGTCAATTGTATAATTAAAATTACCCATGAACAAGGTACTGGGCTGCATGCTGAGGGACTTCAGCAAGTCCAGCTACACGGTATGTTTTTACTGGTTCATGGTAGGGGGCCTATAGTTAGCGAAGATATGGAAGTCCATCTGTATTGCCATGCGTAGCTGTACCTGGCAGGAAGGAGAAAGCCTGAATATTGAGACATCATTCAATGAAAGTTAGTTTCATCCAAGAGCTATTTATTAAGTGCCTCTTTTTTGTTTCTATTCAGAGAGTGGTGAATTACAATGGCAGTGATCAAATATTTGTCTATGGCCAACAATACAGTGAACATGTAGAAAGGAATGAGGAAATTAACCAAATTCAACTCAAATTGATCGGAAGGAAGGGTGGGATGGAGGGGGCAACTTTTCCTAACAGCAACTCGTAAGGGTTGCTGATCAGTGTATGCTACATTAAGAGAAAAAAAACAGCTTGACAGTTTACAAGCTAGCATTAAGTGATTGTGACAGCAGTCACATAACAAGGGTTTGTAAACTATCAAACCTTTTTTTTAACAGTAATAAAAAGTTTTTATATTAATAGATAAATGTTATTTATTAACATAACAGCTTAGTAACATATTCTACTTACAAAAAAAAATACAGGATGGCAATTAACAAGTTGTCATTAAGTGACTGTAATCACAATCACATGAAGATGGTATTTGGGGGAATACACCAAATGGTCATGTTGCCATAGGTGTTGTACTTGCAGCAATGAAAGACAGGAACTTTCTCCAGTACTGCATGAGCACAAAGAACCACAGTAGAAATAATTCACGGAACAGCAGCATTGAGCAGAAAGAAAATAAATTAATAAAACATACATAAATAGGGTCTATATTAGAACACTGAACATTTAAAATGTCGAGTTCTCTAATATCGACCCATTTTCGGCGAACGCTGAAAATATCGAAGAAGCAGAAAAACAAATTTTTTCCTCGGGAAAGAATTTGGTTGTCCATTTCTGTTGCTTCAGTATTTTCAGCACTCTGGTGGAAAGTTATGGGTTGGGTTCAGATAAGTGTGCGATTGAGTGAGGGTTAGGTATGGCTGTGATTGTGTGGACATGAGGGTTAGGGTGGGTTAGGTGAGTTAGAGTTAGGGCATGGGTTAGGTATGTGTGCGATTGTGTAGACGTGAGGGTTAGGGTGAGTTAGGTGAGTTAGGGTTATGGCACGGGTGAGGTGAGGGTGCGATAGTGATGGACCTTAGGGTTAGGGTTTTGGTTAAGGTAAGTGGATAGTTAGTGGTGTGTGTATAGTTTAATGTAGGGTTAGGTGTAAGAGTTTCGGTGTATGTGTGTGGATTGCTGTTTGTTTGGTGTGCTTGTGTTGTGTGTATGTGTTTGGAACAGTGAATTTTTTCCCTAGGAAAAAAATCACTGTTCTGAATGTTCGATGTTTAGTATTTTCGACTGGTAGGGTTCGATATTAGAACATTCGACATTTTGAATGTTCGGTGTTCTAAAGTAGACCCCATACATACATACATACATACATAAATAAACAAATACGTGTAGAAGAATCCAAAGGGTCCAAAATTGTGTAACAGCAATTTTATAATAGGTTCATAGGTATACTGGTGAGTACTAGGCTAGTTGCCCTTGTGGGCTATTTTAAGCCTAGCCAGTTTCCTGTTTTGTGCTTCATTTAACCTATCCCATCCCATTCCATGGTTGTTAATTATATATTACCCCTAATGAGAATAACTAGGATCATACCGTAGATAATTTGTGGAGACCAATGCATGGGATAAGGCATTTGCAAGCTACCTCTGCCCACTAATAGTACAAGTTGCAGTCCTGCAGTGAAAATGGTATTCATCATAAAAAAATATGAAATTCACTGAGATCTTTTGGCATTTCACTCTAGGTCAGACAGGAAAAATACTGATTTTGGTGTTTAAATAAGTACACAATCTTCTCTGTAATCATGTTGTTTAAACAAGTGGTAACAGGGAATAGTTAATTTATTTGTTAATTTAATTTATTTTCATTTGTCAACCAGGATAGAGTACTGACCCAACTAGACTGTTTTCAAGCTCAGCCTGGGGAATACAGATAAATATCAGATAAAGTCAAGCATTATGAATCAATGGCAAATACAAGACAAGTAAATAAAGCACTTCAATAATAATGTAAAGTTGCATTTCACTACACAGTCAATTTTAGTCTGAAAAGTCATCTTATATGTTTTGAAGTTCACATATTAAAGGAAGAAATGAAACAAAAAGCAAGTGCAATACTGTAAGAAATAAATTAGAGCTGTTGACATTTCTCTGTACAGAATCACTATCTATTGTATGTGCAATAGTTGTTGCTGAAAAGTTGAAGAAGGAAGACAGTGGGGGCATTAGAGATAGATGATAGGGAACAATGGCAGAAGAGAGAGAGAGTTGGAAGTGAAAGGTATGTGGATGGGCCATTGGTTATGGTGCAGAGGCATGTGGTTTAATAGCAACTATTCCATGGAGGCACTGAGGTGCTGGATGTCAGGCTGAAAAAGTGGTAATTTCAGCTTTGGAAGAGAAAAGCTTATAGATGTTTCACTTAGTAGAAGATGTGGTGCAGTGGATTCCCTTTCCCCACTGAATGTACTGGCTGACAAAATGGGAAGAAAAACAAATGTAGATGAGGTAGTATGACAACACTGTACTTCCCAGGCAGGCTAATATCAGTCATAATGAGGTTATATATTCAGCTGTAGCCTAGGACATGTGGGTTCAAGCTGCAAATTTTCAAGGAGAGAGGGGAAAGTATAATGGCTATTTAGGGGTAAAGTGGTTACTAGGAATGAGAAAACTGGGAAAGGCAAGAATAAGAGGATGACGCGAGTGAGAGATATCAACTGGACTCTCTTCTGTACTGATCTAACCACTCTGTCAGTGTCATAGTAAAGACATAGATGAAATCCATCTGTATGCATCTTAATGGTATCAGAAAAATGAAGAAGATGGAAGACCACATGCAATTCTCTGCACACTGGGCCTTATGCAGACTAATTATTTTAGGTTTCATAGGTTTCAAATTTATTACTAGATATTTGATGTTGATAATTAATAGCCTTGTCAATGCGATGCACAGTACTTGCTACCCCTTTCTATAATAGAGAGTGGGGTCTGACTTGGAGTATATTCATAGTTGCCCATCCATTCATCTAGGTTGCATATGATAAGGGTTAGGGAGTTGCTTTGCTTAAAGATATGGCTGTTCTGGAAGCGAGGAATTCTTTAAGAATGTAACTTTCCAGATGGCAGATTCTGCTTATTTTGCAGAGGAGGATTAGGTCTCTTGTATGATAGATTATGGTGTTATAGGTTTTGTGAACATTTAAGATGTCATGTATTAAGGTCATATGAGGCCTTGTAAATTAGTCATAGGTCAAACTGTAAAAGTTTGGACAAAATATGTTAGAATGATAGAGCTTTAACATGTATGACATAGGTCAAGGAACTCAGGCCCTTCATTTTTGTGAATACTTTTTTATCTGAATTGTATGTTTAAACAAGGAGATGCATAAGGATTTTTTTTATATACTGAATTGTATGTTTAAACAGGAAGATGCAGAAGAAAGTATTATATTCTCTTGTTGTCCAAATATGGATGAATAACAAGATGGTAGTATCATTGGACCCAGAAGATATACCTTTGATAATCAACTTACAAGGCTGTAATGCCATTACACAAGGGTGGCTTAACCACAGACCCTGGTAACTATAGACCCATTAGTATCACTAGCCTTATGTGCAAAGCTATGGGACACATTATCTCAGACTTCATTAATCTGGACATTAAAAATCTTTCAACCCTGGAATCTCATCAATTTGGCTTTATCAAAGGAAGGTCCTGCCTCTTTAACCTCATTAATTTCCTTAAAAAATAAACTGAATTAGTTAGTGCTCATGCAGTGTATACAGCATATCTAGACCTGACCAAAGCCTTTGACATCATTCCCCATGCAAGCATTTTTGATAGGCTTATAAATCAGAATATAAAACCTTAAAGTGATGGATAGCTAACAGGTTGTCTGACAGAATCCATGTGGTTATAGTATCAGGTGCCACTTCTGAAAGAAAAACAGTTACCACTGGTGTACCACAAGGTTCACTTTTGAGCCCTTTCCTATTTGGCATATATTTATGTGACCTTCAGGCCACTACTTCTGGCTTATGGTTAACTAAGTTTGCAGATGACTGGAAACTGGGTGATATTCAATCTTCTACTGACTCAGAATTGCTTCAACACAGCCTGTACCACATCAACAAATAGTGCAAGGACAATGGCCTCAACTTAAATGTAAAAAAAAAAAAGCATAGCTCATTTTAGTAAACAAAATATTTTCACTTGCCATATAGGAGATTTGCTACTCCAATCAGATACTTTTGTACAGGATCCAGGTATTCATTTGACCATCACATTTTCACAGCTGTTAGGAAAGCCTTTTATTAGGCCCATATGATTTTCAATGGCATCTAGTTCCAAAGAAGTATCATTTCTCCTTTACTCATATCTTATCAGACCTATTACTGAATATAACACACCTTTTGGCATGTATTTATCTAAACATAGCACACAACTTGAGATACCTCAAAGATTCATAATTAAAAAGATCAGTGGCCTCAAAAATCTTAGTTATCAGGAGAGACTGGCAGGTCTTTCTCTGTACTCAGTATCTTACAGACTCATCTGTGGAGATATACGTCTAGCCTTTCATACAATGAAACATGCAAACCCTATTTGATCTCCTATTCCTTCTTAGAAATAATGGTACATTAAATACTTGGTTAAAGAAACTAAACCCTCATTAGCAGATAGGTAAGACATGCTGCTGTGGTAGATTCATATACCAACATATCCATCACCTCTGGAACAAACTTAGACTACATGTCAAGCAAGGTTACACCCTTTGCAACCTTCAGGCAGACCCTATAAAATTGGATGGGCAGACTCAAAGTCTCTTCCAGACTGCCGTGTCTTGTCCTCCTTGTGGCTAGAAAGAAATTCTGAATAGGGTTTTTGGCTAGGCTTGAAATAGCCTGCAAACCAATTGCTTAGTACTTACCTATGAACCTATGAACATAAGATAGAAGGACTTTCTAATTACATTAGCTATATGATGGTCAAATGAGAGTTTAATGTCTACAAAGAGCCCTGGTATGGTGATCTTTTAGGGATACAAACATGATGTCACATGGGAGGAAGCTCAGGGGTACAGCAAAGAGAGGTTTGAAGTAAATATATCTGCTTGCATGGGTGTTATTGTCATGTAGCAGCTCATGCAATACTTACTATTATTCATAATGTTTCTGATATAGTTGAAAATGACATTCTTGTTCTTGACAGAGGTGAGGAATTTTCAGTTCAAACTAAGATCTTTGGCAGATTTTGATTTTGCTGCTTAGCTCTTTGTTTAAGTTTTGGGAAGGAGACTTTCAATTTATTCATAGAGGTGAAGAGCTTTTTTTTTATTTTAATAAACAGCTTGTCTACAGCAGGGTTCCACCACAGAAATTTGTTTATAAACATGGTATATTTATGTTAAATTGGAACCACTGTCTCATTGCAGGCATTGAAGGGAGAAAAAGAAACATTTTGCAAATGCAGCAGCCATGGCAACATATCAGAAATCAGAAAAAAAAGAAAAAAAAAGCTGGAGTTCAAAATGGCCGCTGTTCTGTGAGCACTGCTATCACCTAGGTCTCAATATACCCTGGATTAAAACAAACCCAGAAGGCAATGCAGAATTAATAATACAGAAATAACTGTAGATATTTACTGCTAATATCATCCAGCAAACAAAAGAGGAGGAAAAAGTGACAGATTCAGCTCAGAAACAGCCGGATTAACTAAGATTTCTGAATAACGGCTTAAGCAATGTGCTACTAAGGCCCTGCATCTGACTGCAAGATTGGTAAAACACTATACAGCAAGATGTCAAAAGAGGAAAATAATATGGAAACAACAACAACTAAGACCAAATTCTCAGTACTAGCCTCACTTGAGAAAGACACAACTTCAAAAAGACAAAAGACAACTAAACAAACTGACAACTCTACAAATACAAATAAATCCAAGACAGACCAGCCAGCTAATCTGGAAGACATAAAATCTGCCTTATTACCTATCCAGCAAGCATTAAAGGACTTATCATTACAATTTCAAACCTTTGGTGACTCATTCAGCAAATAATATCCAGAATGGAAAAATCTGAGTCCAAGATAATAGAAAATGAAATAAAAATAGACTCTATTTCTCAAAACATTGATGCCCATGACAAAGAAATACAAAACTTACAAGCAAAATTAACAGACCTGGAAGCAAGATCTCGAAGGAACAATATCATAATCAGAGGAATACCTGAAACTGTACTTCATAACAATCTAATACCAACAATCAAGCAACTAATAAATTCCCTCCTAGAAGAATCTGAAGAAATGCAGCAAATAACAATAGAGAGAGCCCACAGAGCCCTGAAGGAAATGCAAACATCACTGAAACCAAGACCTGTCTATATTAAAATATTAAACTACCAAGATGTAAATAAAATCATACTGGCAGCAAAGAAAAAAGGCACACTCACCTGGAATAATAATAAAATCTCCTTTGCTCAAGACCTCCCAATACAAATAAGACAAGCAAGACAACTACTATCTCCATACTGCAAGTTCCTAATAGAAAAAAAAATCAAATTCCAGATGAAATATCCAAATCAGTTAATCTTTTACATCAAAGAGTTTAAATACATGGTTGCTAACCCCAAAGAGGCAAAAGAGACATTCCTGGCTGTTTTCAAGCAAATCCCACCTTCAGAAGTGAAATAAATCCACAAAAAAAAAGATAAAGGTCCCTTGGATGAAAAAACGACCCCATTCATGAGCACTCTAGCTGGGATCCAACTCTGGAATCTTCCCCTTGCTGTCTAGGCCCTTGGGTCATTGATGTGAGCCATGAGGAACACAGGAAAGGGAAGTACAACCTGGGTGGGAACCAAAAATGAACTGATGTTTCCGATGCACAAATATAGGAAGGAAGTTCCCATCCCGGATATTGGCTTGCAAATTCAGTCCCCCTAGGCTTTTGATGGCTTCATTAAGAACAGTCAGAAAAAATGGATTTCAGCAAGCTCCAAAGGATTTTACTGCCTGAAAAATGAAAATTGATCTGCACCAGCTAAAAGAAGAAAGCTGCACCATAGATGTCAACCAACCTGCAAGCAAAACCTTGAAGAAATAAGGTACTGTTGAACTGAACCATTCACTAAAACAGTACACCCAGTACTGTGTAGGTGAATGAAACTCCAGCCTTAAATAATAGGCAAGAAATAAACTGTCAGAATTATGCTAGCTCATAGATTAATATTGGGAAAAAAAGGGAAAAAATTGTTAAATGTTTTATGTAAATACTAGAAATGTGTTAAAAGATCCTGGAGAGAAGTAATTTCAGGAAATTAGTAAAATAACCTAACAATCCTGGGATAATGTAAATATAGCCTTAATATGTCAACTATAGCCGAAGGACTGTTAGGCTAAGCTGTTTTTCTTTTTTTTTTTTTTTTTTTTTTGTCTCTATACTTCCTACTTATGTTAAATAGGTGCCAAGTATATATTTTATAACCCACACAGATTGATGTGGAAAAACATCACTATAGGCACCAAAGAAGGCCGAAACCTGAATAAGTAAAGGGGAGGGAAAAGAAGTCAAATGAGAGAAAAATGTAAAAATGACAAGATTGATTGTGTAACAATATTACTATGGTACACATATTGCTATAATTTACTGAGGAATGTATATTAATATGCTGTTTTAAAAATACTATTAGAAAGAATTAGTCACAAGACAAAAACAATACATGCTGTACCTTAAATGCAATACCATCACTGTATAAATAATATGTTGGATGAGGCTAGGGATATTAAGTAGCAGTGTTTGTTGAGGGAACTAGTTTGTTCAGTTTTGTCCACATTGTTTATAGTAACACAGGGGGGATACTATGGAGTAAATCTATATCTAAAACGATAACACATTCCAAGATTAGACGTAAAGGTAAACCATATAATGAACCTTCACCCCCCCCTGATTATTCTGGTCCAGGGATATAGTGGTTAGGCACAGTGTAGGGACGGGGATAAATAGATGCTTTCCTAAACCATCACACAGTAACACATACAAAACTAACAAAACAAAACTAATATACATGGCATATCTTACACCTAATAAATAAATGCGGGAAATAGAATCATGGAATGTTAAAGGGCTCCAAAACAAGAAGAAAAGAAAACTATTCTTACACCTTACATTAAAAACCACAGCCAACCTCATACTAATACAATAAATGCACTTGACTGCAGATCAATGGGCAGAAATTAGCAGAAAGAAATGGATAAGTCAAATCATAGCTTCAGAGGGGAAAACAAACAGTGTTGGGGCTGCCATAATAATTAAAAACCAATTTAAGGAAAAAATACGTAAAACCAAAGCTGTCAAGGAGGGAAGATGGTGCTATGTAACATTTAATAGTCCTACAATACCAAAACCTATAATGGTACTTAATGTCTACGCACCCTGTAATAACCAACAGCACTTTTTTATGTCATTATATCCAACCTTAAATCAATTTAAAGATCACTACCTAGTGATTGGAGGTGACTGGAATACATATCAAAACCCAGAAAAAGATAAATCTAATCTGACCAAATCACATAATAAACAAGCCTCATTAGCCCTTAATGAACTCAAACAAGATTTCAAACTATATGACCCTTTTAAACATGGGAACAGTGCAGATAAAACAGGGAAATGCACATTCTATTCCCAATGCCACAAAATGTGGTCAAGGATAGACTTCTTCTTAATCTCTGACATATTCATTAACATGGACCCAACAATAACTATACATACCAGGTTCTTTTCAGATCACTCCAAAATCACACTGAACATTAACTGGGACAAACGATATATTTAGAGAATAGGGGTCATAATTGATCATTAAACCCTAATTTACTTTCCAAAATGGATGTAATAAAAGGAACAGAAGCAATAATAAAAATAGCTCTTACAAATATCACTAACTCCCAAGTACCAACTGACATAGAATGGGCTGCAACCAAAGCACAAATCAGAGGATTGTTTATCAAAAAAGCAGCATACTATAAAAAAATACAACTGAAAGAGGAGCATATACTGAAAGGGAAAATAGAGCATCTTGAAAAAGAACTAATAAATAACCCTAAGAACCAAACAGAAGCAGAACTTTTAAAACTGCAAAGAGATCTGTAGAGAAACCAGGAACCTATCTTTCTATGAAGCCAGAATGCTAGCCACTTATGCAGAAGAAGCTCAAATACCATCTAGAGCTCTGGCAAAGAATTATCTGCCAACACAAAAATGCCTCCAATATATCAGAAATAAACTACAGAGACAAAAACTACACACAAAATGAAGACATTATTAAAACATTTGAACAAATATACTCTCAAATATATGGAGCACAAATACTACAAACCTCAAAGGAAGATATAACTCTTTTTCTTCAAAAACTGAAATTCCCAAAACTCAATTTAGACCAACAAAAAAAACTAACTGAGCCGATATCCATCAGTGAAATTATTACAACAATCAAACACTTAAAAGTGCATAAGGCTCCGGGTCCGGATGGACTCAGATCAGCATTTTACAAAGCATATTCCTCCTTGATAGCCAAACTACTATACTATACATTGAATTACATAATAAACTATAAAATAAATGATATCCACTTTAATGTGTCTAAAACTATATTTATATTAATAGAATACACAGACCCCAAAAAACCCTGACAGCTACAGACCCATCTCCCTCTTAAATATGGATACTAAAATATTTACCTCTATACTTGCAAACAGAATGAAAAATCTGATAAAAAAATCCTCTCCCCAGAACAATCTGGTTTTACACCACATAGACAGACTAGTGACAATACATTAACATTAGATGCACTAATATCCTACGCTAACCGATACAATATCAACATCTACACAATGGTAGTGGATGCTCACAAGGCATTTGATAGGGTTAATCTAGAATTCTTACTCCAAACACTACCCTACTTTAATATACCCAATAACTTCATTCAGATCATCCAAACTCTCTATAGAAACCCATACACATCTCTGTATATAAATAAAACTTGGTCAAATAGGATCCTAATAAAAAATGGAACAAGACAAGGATGCCCACTATCACCATTCTTGTTTAACCTATACCTAGAACCACTCTTTCTACACATTAAACAAAATACATATCACAATCCTCCATCAGTACAGAACTTCAAAATATACCTCACTGCATTTGCAGATGATCTGAACATATACTGCACTACACGAAATTCAGATATAAACAAAATAATAGCTGCAATTGAACATTTCTCGACTATGTCTAACTACAAACTAAACCTTAATAAAACTAATATTTTCCCCCTAAAAATACCCAAACTCATCTCACTAATACCATTGTTAAACACAATAAAAATCAAAGAAGAAACTAAATACCTGGGAATCACCTTTTTCCAGAGTAACAAAGACTTCTACCAACACAATGTAAACCTTAAATGGCAAAATATAATGCAAGACTGCAAAAGATGGAACAACCTAAAACTACCATTCTTGGCCAAAGTATCAATAATCAAAATGAACATTTTACCTAGATTAATGTATTTATTCATGACATCACAGACAACAATACATAATAAATTCTTCAAACAAATTCATACCTTCCTAGCAAAATTTATATGGGAACCCAAAAAAAAACAGAATCTCCTATCCAAAATTAACACTCCCCAAAAGCAAAGGAGGACTATATCTACCAGATTTTAAAATGGATTACTCGATCATTAGCACTAACAGAATATTGAGAATAGCTGAACATAACCCGTCAATGGAAAAATGGTCTCCTCTCTGGGTGACAATATATTATAGATATATTAAAGCTCTAGGTTTCAATCCCAAAGCACTTCCATTCCTGAAGCAGAAAGAAATGCAAACTTATAAATTTATAGAGCCTTTAAAACATTATATCAACCTAGCGCAAAAACTCTTTCAATTCCTGAACCTTAGACATGCCATGACAATACTGCAACCCCTTCATAAAAACCCAAATTTAAAAATAAACAATAAGATGCTGGACTTAGTCCCTTTTCCCAGACTAAAAGATAAAACAATCCAAGATATCTATCCCTACCTTAACTGTTCAATACAAGAAATGAGGACCAACTTAAACCTCCCTAAATCACACATAATAATCCTAAGACAAATCAAAGAACTGTGTTCCAGTTATCTCCAAAATATTACTATGACCAATAGTGACATAGAAACTTGTAGCAGGCTTTGGAAAACTATTATCACAACAAAGAAAACTATTACCAATTCATATAAAATGATAAATGAAATCAAATACCAGAAGGACCTCCTCTTCTCTAACTACTGGAGAAAAATTAAACCATCCATAGATGATCAGCAAATAAGCCAGGCAATCAATCTAACACTGAAGATTCTACCCCTCAAAAAGTTAGCATACACTCAGCTCATGATCAATAATAATGCATATTTTAC